>NW_023250281.1:60072-72614 GCF_002007445.2 Ailuropoda melanoleuca | reverse complement strand
ATAAAAATATAAAAATATAAAAATATAAAATATATAAAAATATAAAATATATTAAGAAATATATTTTCTTAATATAATATTTATTTATATTTTCTTAATATTTTCTTAATATATTAAGAAAATATTAAGAAAATATAAAATCTCTAACCCTGACTCATATGAGAACAACTCTGGCTGAACTTAAAAATACTATGATTGAAATGCAGTCTAAACTGGATGCTTTGATAGCCAGGGTAAACAAGGCAGAAGAATGAATAGGTGAGAGGACAAGATGATAGAAAAGAAGGAAAATGAGTAGGTATGGGAAAAGTAAATCAAATTTCAAGAAATTAAGCTGAGAGAGATTACCGACACAATGAAACATTCCAATATCAGAATTATTGGGATTCCTGAGAGGGTGGAGAAAAAGAGAGGTCTAGAAGATATATCTGAGCTAATCGTACCCAGGAACATCCCTAATCTGGGGAAGGAAACAAGCATTTATGATTGAGAGGCAGAGAGGACCTCTCCCAAGATCAGTGAGAACAGACTGACACCACGACACATTATAGTACAATCTGCAAATCTTAGATCCAAGGAAACGATATTTAAAGTGGCCAAGGGGAAGAAATTTCTAATGTACAAAGGGAGGAACATCAGAATAACACCAGACCTGTCCACAGAGGCCTGGCAATCCAGAAAGGTCTGGCAAGACATATTCAGGGTAGTATACGAGAAGAACATGCATCCAAAGATACTTAATCCAGTAAGGCTGTCTTCAGAATGGATGGAGAGACAATGAGCTTCCAAGACTGGCAGAAACTGAAGGAATATGTGACCACCAAGCCAGCCCTTCAAGAAAAATTAAGGGGGGCTCTATAAAGGAGAAAGACTCCAAGAGTGATACAGAGCAGAAATTTCCAGAGACAAGCTATAGAAACATGGATTTCACAGGCAACATGATGATGTTAAAATCATATCTTTTGATAATCACTCTCAACGTGAATGACTTAATGCTTCCATAAAATGCCAGAGGGTTGCAGATTGGATAAAAAGCCATGACCCATCCATTTGTTGTCTACAAGAGACTCATTTTGAACCTAAAGATACATCCAGATTGAAAGTGAAGGGATGGAAAACCATTTTTCATGCCAATGGACCTCAAAAGAAAGCTGGGGTAACAGTTCTCATATCAGACAAATTAGATTTAAGCTAAAGACTGTAGTTAGAGATACAGAAGGACACTATATCATTCTTAAATCGTGTATCCAACAAGAGGATCTAATAATTATAAATATCTATGCTCCCAAAATGGGAGCAGCCAACTACATAAGCCAAATGTTAACCAAAATAAAGAGACATATAGATAATAATATTTTAAAAGAAGGGGACCTCAACAGTCCACTTTCAGCAATAGACAGATCATCTAAGCTGAAAATCGGCAAAGAAACAAGTGCTTTGAATGACATACTGGACCAGATGGACTTCACAAATATATTACAGAACATTCCACCCTAAAACAACAGAATACTCATTCTTCTCGAACGCACATGGAACTTTCTCCAGAATAGACCACATACTGGGTAACAAATCAAGTTTCAACTGATAGCAAAATATTGAGATTATTCCCTGTATATTCTCAGACCACAATGCTTTGAAATTAGAACTCAATCACAAGACAAAATTTGGAAGAAACTCAAGCACTTGTGAGCTAAGGACCATCCTACTTAGGAATGTTGGAATAAATCAGGAAATTAAAGAATAACTTAGAACAATTTATGGAAACCAATGAGAAGGGAAACACATCAGTCCAAATCCTATGGAATACTGCAAAGACAGTCCTAAGGGGGAAATGCATAGCCATCCAAGCCTCACTCAAAAGAATAGAAAAATCTAAAATACAGACCCTATACTTACACCTTAAACACCTGGAGATGGAAAAACAAAGTAGGTCTCAGTCAAGCACAAGAAGAGAATTATTAATATTAGAGCAGAGATCAATAAATTAGAACCAGAAACGCAGTAAAGCAGATCAACAAAACTAGAAGCCGGTTCTTTGAAAGAATTAATAAGATCGATAAACCACTAGCCAGACTTATACAAAAGAATAGAGGAAATATCCAAATTAATAAAGTTATGATTGAAAGGGGAGAGATCATGACTAACACCAAGGAAATATAAACAATTATTAGACATTATTATCAATAACTCTACGCCAATAAATTAAGCAACCTGGAATAATTGGATGCCTTCCTGGCAACTTATAAACTACCAAGACTGAAGCAGGAATAAATTGGCAACCTAAATAGACCAATAACCAGTAACGAGATTGAAGCAGTGATCAAAAACTTCCCCAAAAACAGGAGTCCAAGGCCTGATGGATTCCCTGGGGAATTCTATCAAACATTCAACAAGGAAATAATACCTATTCTCCTGAAGCTGTTGCAAAAAATAGAAACAGAAGGAAAACTTTCAAACTCATTCTATGAGGCTAGCATTAGCTTGATCCCAAAAACAGGCAAAAAAAAAAATCAAATAGAGAATTACAGACCAATATCTCTGATGAATATGGATGCCAAAGTTCTCAACAAGATCCTAATTAATAGGATCCAACAATACATTAAATGGATTATCCAACGCAAGCAGGTGGGTTTATGCCTGGGATGCAAGGCGGGTTCAAAATTCGCAAATTAATCAGTGTAATAGAAAATATTAATAAGAGAAGAGTCAAAAATCAAATGGTCCTCTTAATTGATGCAGAAAAAGCATCAATTAAAAAGTGTTTCCTGATTAAATGCTTCAGACTGAGGGGATAGAGGGCACATTTCTCAATTTCAGAAAAGCCATTTATGAAAAGCCCACAACAAATATTATTCCCAATGAGGAAAACCTGAGAGCCCTTCTGTTAAGATCAGGACACAACAAGGATGGCCACTCTTGCCACTACTGTTCGACATACCAGTAGAAGTCCTAGCAACAGCAATCAGACAACAAAAAGAAATAAAAGGTATTTAAATTGACAAAGAAGAAGTCAAGCACTCTCTCTTCACTCAAGACATGGTACTTTATGTAGAAAGCCAAGAGGCT
The DNA here is from genome assembly GCF_002007445.2 of Ailuropoda melanoleuca. Classification (NCBI taxonomy): domain Eukaryota; kingdom Metazoa; phylum Chordata; class Mammalia; order Carnivora; family Ursidae; genus Ailuropoda; species Ailuropoda melanoleuca. The sequence continues at coordinate 69,548 of NW_023250281.1, read as the reverse complement.
CCATCCCCAAATTACTAGAACTCATACAACAATTCAGTAATGTGGCAGGATACAAAATCAATGCACAGAAATCAGTTGCTTTCTTATACACTAACAATGTGCCAAAATGCATAAGACATATTGGATTAAACCTAACCAATGAGGTAAAGGATCTATACTGTAGAAACTATACAACACTGATGAAAGACATTGAGGAAGACACAAAAAGATGGAAAAACATTCCATGCTCATGGATTGGAAGAATAATCATTGTTAAAATGTCTATGTTGCCCAGAGCAATCTATATTTTCAATGCCACCCTGATCAAAATACTAATGTCATCTTTCAAAGAGCTGGAACAAACAATCCTAAAATTCATGTGGAACCAGAAAAGACCCTGAATTGCAAAGGAAATTTTGAAAAGTAATCAAAAAGCCGGAGGCATCATGTTGCCTGATTTCAAGCTATAATACAAAGCTGTGATCACCAAGACATCATGGTACTGGCACAAAAACAGACACATACACCAGTGGAACAGAATGTAGACTCCAGAAATGGACCCTCAACTCTATGGTCAACTGATCTTTGACAAAGCAAGAAAAAATGTCCAGGGGATAAAAACAGTCCATTCAATAAATGGTGCTGGGAGAATTGGACAGCTATATACAGAAGAATGAAATTTTACCATTCTGTAACACCATACCCAAAGGTAAACTCTAAATGGATGGAAGACCTTGATGTGAGATAGGAATCCATTGAAATCTTAGAGGAGAACATAGGCAGTGACCTCTTCAACATCAGCCACAGAAACTTCTTTCATGACACATCTCCAAAGGCAAGAGAAACAAAAGAAAAAATGAACTTTTGGGACTTCATGAATACAAAAAGCTTTTGGACAGGTAAGGAAACAGTCAACATAACAAAGATGCAACCCATGGGATGGGAGAAGATATTTGCAAATGATGCTACAGATAAAGGGCTGATATCCAAGATCTATAAAGAACTTCTCAAACTGAACACCCAAAAAACAAATAATCAAGTCAAAAAATGAGCAGAAGATATGAACAGACACTTTTCCAATGAAGACATACAAATGGCTAACAGACACATGAAAAAATGTTCAACATCATTAGCCATCAGGGAAATTCAAATCAAAACCACATTGAGATACCACCTTACACCAATTAGAATGGCAAAAAATGACAAGGCAAGAAACAACAAATGTTGGCTAGGATATGGAGAAAGGAGAAACCCTCTTACATCATTGGTGGGAATGAAAGATGGTACAGTCACTTTGGAAAACAGTGTGGAGGTCCCTCAAAAAGTTAAAATAGAACTACTCTATGATCTAGCAATTGCACTACTAGGTATTTACCACAATGATACAGATGTAGTGAAAAGAAGGGCCATATGCACCCCAATGTTCATAGCAGCAATGTCCACAATAGCCAAACTGTGGAAGGAGGCGAGATGCCCTTTAACAGATGAATGTATAAAGAAGATATGGTCCGTATATATAATAGAATATTACTTAGCCATCAGAAGTGATGATTACCCAACATTTGTATCGACATGGATGGAACTGGAGGAGGTCATGCTAAGTTAAATAAGTCAAGGAGAGAAAGACAAATATCATATGTTTTCACTTATTGGTGGAACATAAGGAATAGCAGGGAGAACATTAGGAGAAGGTAGGGAAAAATGAAGAGGGGGAAACAGATAGGGAGATTAACCATGAGAGACTACAGACTCTGGGAAACAAACTGAGGGTTTTAAAAGGGAGGGTTGGGGATGTGCTAGCCCAGTGATGGATATTAAGGAGGGCATGTTTTGCATGGAGCACTGGGTGTTATATGCAAATAATTACTCATGGAACACTGCATCAAGAGCTAATGATGTACTGTATGGTGACTAACATAACATAATTTAAAAAAAGAAAGAAAGAAAATGAAGACAATGCAGTCCAAAATACATCAGCAAATCTGTTCTAAGAAGGCAGTTTATAGCAATACAGGTCTCCCTCAAGATGTTAGGAAAATCTCGAAGACCTTACCTTACACCTAAAGGAACTAGAAAAAGAAATCAAACAAACCCAAAACTAGGAAAAGGAAGGAAATAATAAAGGTTAGAGCATAAATAAATGAATTATATAGAAAATGAATATATATATAGAACAGATCAATAAAACTAGGAGTCGGTTCTTTGGAAAGATCAATTAATTGATAAATTTCTAGGGGCACCTGGGTGGTTCAATAAATTAAACATCTGACTCTTAATTATGGCTCAGGTCATGATCTCAGGGTTATGAGATTGAGCCCTGTGTGTGGCTCCCTGCTCAGCGGAAAGTGTACTTGAGATTCTCTCTCTTCCTCTTCCTTCCCCCCCACCCAGCCTCTCACCCACTCTCTCTCTCAAATAGCTAAATATAATATTTTTTTTTAAAATTGGCAGAGGTCTATCCAGACTCATCAAAAAAAAAAAAAAAAGAAAAAGAACGGACACAAAAGAACAATAATCAGACATGGAAGAGGAGAAATAACCAAAAACCACAGGATACAAACAATTATAAGATAACATTATGAATAGCAACATGCTGACAAATTAGCAAAAACAGAAAAAATGGATAAATTCCTAGAAACATATAACCTACCAAAACTGAAGCAGGAATAAATAGAAAATGTGAACACATTGATTACCAACAAGTTGACTGAATCAATTATACACGCACACACACACATACATACACACAAGAACAAACTCATGAGAAACAAAATTACAGGACCATTTGGCTTCACAGGTGAACACCAAAATTTTTTTTAAATGTTATCTCTAATCTTTTCAAATGATTCCAAAAAATAGAAGAAAAGGAAAACTTGCAAATTCATTGTATGAGACCTACATTACCTTGATACCAAAACCATAAAAGAAACTACTAAAAAAGAGAACTACAGGCCAATATCTCTAATAAATATAGATGTAAAAATCCTCAATGAAACACTAGCAAACACAATCCAACAATACATTAAAAGTATCATTCACCACAATCAAGTAAAATTTATTCCCAGGATGCAAGTGTGGTTCTGTATTTGTAAATCAATTAACATGATACATAACATCAATAAGAGACAAGATAAAAACCATATGATTATTTCAAAAAACAGAGAAAAAGCATTTGATAAAGTACAATATACATTCATGATAAGAAACCTTTCACAAAATAAGTTTAAAGGGAATATATATAGACATAATAAAAGCTATGTATGAAACCCCACAGCAAACACCATACTCAATAAGTAAAAACTGAGAGCTTTTCTTCTATGGTCAGGAAGAAGACAGCAATGCCCACCCTCACCATTTTTATTCAGCATGGAAGTGGAAGTCTTAGCTACATCAAGTAGAGAACAAAAATAAATAAAAAAGTATCTGAATTGGTAATGAAGTAGTAAAGCTTTTGCTATTTGCAGGTAACATGGTACTATATACAGAAAACCTGAAAAAACACCAAAAAATACTAGATCTGATAAATTACTTCAGTAAAGTGAAAAGATACAAAAGCAAAGAGCAGAAATCCATTGAATTTCTACATGCTAACAAAGAAGCAACAGAAAGAGAATTTAAGAAATAATCCCATTTACAGTTACACTAAAAAATATAAACCCTAGGAATAAACCTAACTAAAGAGGTGAAAGAACTTTTCTGAAAACTATAAAACATTGATGAAAGAAACTGAAGACAAGACAAAGAAATGAAAAGACATCCCATCCTCATGGATTGGATGAACAAACACTGTTAAAATGCATATATTACCCAAAGTATTCTACACATGTACTGCAATCTAATCAAAATGCCAATAGGGGCACCTGGGTGCCTCAGTCATTAAGCGTCTGCCTTCAGCTCAGGGCATGATCCTGGAGTTCTGGTATCGAGGCCCACATCAGGCTCTTCCACTGGGAGCCTGCTTCTTCCTCTCCCTCCCCCTGCTTGTGTTCCCTCTCTTGCTGACTGTCTCTCTCAAATAAATAAATAAAATCTTTTAAAAAATGCCAATAGTATTTTTCACAGAAGAGAAAAAAAATCCTAAAATTTGTATGGAACCAGAAAAGACCCTAAGTGGCCAAAAGAGTTTGAAAAAGAAAATGAAAGCTGTAATATCACAATTCTAAACTTAAAATTATATTGCATAGCTGTTGTAATAAAGACAGTATGTTACTGGCACAAAAACAGACATATAGATCAACAGAACAAAAGAAAAACCATAAACAAAGACAATTTCATAGTTAGTTAATCTCCAACAAAGCAGGAAAGAATGTCCAATGGGCAGAATAACATTTCTTCAACAATGGTGTTGGGAAAACTGGTCAGCTACATGGGAAAGAATGAATGGGTCCAGTTTCTTATGCCATACACAGAAATAAATTCAAATTGAATTAAAGACCTAAATGTGAGACCTGAAACGATAAAAATGCTCGAAGAGAGCACAGGCAGTGATGTCTCTGACATAAGCTGTAGAAACTTTTTCTAGATACATCTCCTGAGCAAGGGAAATAAAAGCAAATATAAACTATATGGACTACCTCAAAAGGAAAAGCTTCCATAAAGCAAAAGAAACAATAAACAAAGATTAAAGACAACCTCCAGAATCAGAGAATATATTTGCAAATCACATATCCAATAAAGGGTTAATTTCCAAAATTTATAAATAACTTACACAGCTCAATTCCCAATAAACAAATAATACAATTAAAAATGGACTAAAGACATAACAAACATTTTTTTTCCAAAGAAGACATCCTATTGGCCAACAGACACATGAAAAGATGCTCAAAATCATCATCATCAGGGAGATTCAAATCAACCTATAATGAGATACCACCTCATACCTGTCAGAATGGCTAACCCAACAAAAGAACAAGTGTTTGTGAGGATGTGAAAAAGGAACCCTCTTGCATTATTGATGAGAATACACACTGGTCTAGACACTGTAGAAAACACTATGGAGGTTCCTTAAAAAGTTAAAAACAGACCTAACATACAATACAGTAACCACACTATGGGGTATTTCCCCAAAAAATACAAGAACACTAATTAAAAGGTATATATAAGCCCTATGATTACAGTACCATTATTTACAATTGCCAAATTCTGGAAGCACCCCAAGGGTCCAACCATAGATCAGTAGATAAATAAGATGTGATATATATGTAAATATACACATAAAAATATGTACATATATATACACCATATATATGTATATTAAAATGGAATATTATACAGTCATAAAAAAGAATGGGATCTTGGCCATAGGAAACAACATAAATGGAGCTAGAATGTATTATGCTAAGTGAAATAAGCCAGTCACTGAAAACAGATACCTTAGGATCTGTATGTTAACTATACTAGATTTTTTTAAAAACCTAATAATAAAAAATACAATTAAACTGGGAATAAAATGAGATGGCTTTATTTATTTCTAATTTTATTTGAGTATAGTCAAATGTAATGCTACATCAGTTTTAGGTGCAGAACTTGAGATTCCACAAGTTGAGATTCCACAAGTTTAAATATTATGTTGCTATGTCACCACAAGTGCAGACACCACCAGTCACCACACAACAGTATTACAATATCAGTGACTATATTCCTTACACTGTGCCTATTAATCAAAATGTGTTTATTTATTATTGTAGTGTGGGGAGCACCCATCTTAGTGAAATCATAGGACATCTCAGGAAGAAAATTATGGAAAGAATATATAATATTTATTTTTGTCTTAGGTGATTGTGCAAGGGTTTTAGGAAGTGGGGTTTGCTTTGGATTGCTGCTGTCAGCAAGCATGAGTAATTCTATGACAGGCTGTCTTAATAACTCTTACACACAGGTAAACTGTATCAGATCAAATCTAATGCAGTCATTGGTAACAAAGCCAGTCATTCATTCATAGGGAAGGGAAATGCTCAGTAGTTTTTGTGACTTGAGTTATGTTCATGCAGCAGCCCCTGGCCGAGAACTTATGTTAGAGATATGATAGGAAAATGTGTTTGTGACCTTGTGGGATTCAGTGTAAATGTCAGAGCCAAGTGGCCAGGAAAGCCTGGCTTGTCCAACAGTTGGGAACACCCAACTGTTGCAGGGCAGAACAATGCTGAAACCTGATTGCTCTTGACAATAGCCCGCAGGGTCCATAGAAACATGTTTAAGAATAGGCCTCACTTTTCTGTTTCCATACAAATTTAAGGACTATTTGTTCCAGTTCTTTGAAAAATGTCCTCGGTATTTTGATCGGGATAGCATTGAAAGTGTAGATTGCTCTGGGTAGTATGGACATTTTAACTATGTTAATTCTTCCAATCCATGAGCATGGAATATTTTTCCATCTTTTTATGTCTTCCTCAATATCTTTCAAAAGTGATCTATAGTTTCTAGCATATAGGTCCTTTACGTCTCTGGTTAAGTTAATTCCAAGGTAACGCATGGTTTTTGGTGTTATTGTAAATGGGATGGATTCCCTAATTTCTCTTTCTTCAGTCTCGTTATTCGTGTATAGAAATGCAACTGATTTCTGGGCATTGATTTTGTATCCTGCCACCTTACTGAATTGTTCTATAACTTCTAATAGTTTGGGAGTGGATTCCTTTGGGTTTTCCATATAGAGTATCATGTCATCTGCAAAGAGAGACAGTTTGACTTCTTCTTTGCCGATTTGGATACCTTTGATCCCTTTTTGTCTTCTGATTGCTGTTGCAAGGACTTCTAGTACTATGTTGAATAATAGTGGCGAGAGTGGGCATCCTTGTCGTGTTCCTGATCTTAAGGGAAAGGCTTCCAGCTTTTCCCCATTGAGAATAATGCTTGCAGTAGGCTTTTCATAGATGGCTTTTATGAGATTGAGAAATGTACCCTCTATTCCTACACTCTGAAGGGTTTTAATCAGGAAAGGATGCTGTATTTTGTCAAATGCTTTTTCTGCATCAATTGAGAGGATCATATGGTTCTTGAGTCTTTTCTTGTTGATATGATGTATCACATTGATTGATTTGCGAGTGTTGAACCATGCTTGCATCCCAGGTATGAATCCCACTTGGTCATGATGGATAATCCTTTTAATGTACTGTTGGATTCTATTAGCAAGGATCTTGTTGAGGATTTTGGCATCCATATTCATTAGAGAAATCGGTCTGTAATTCTCCTTTTTGAGGGGGTCTTTGCCTGGTTTGGGGATCAAGGTAATATTAGCCTCATAGAATGAGTTTGGTAGCTTTCCTTCTGTTTCTATTTTTTGAAATAGCTTTAGGAGAATAGGTATTATTTCTTCTTTGAATGTTTGGTAGAATTCCCCAGGAAAACCGTCTGGGCCTGGAGTTTTATTATTTGGAAGGTTGTTTATCACTGACTCAATTTCTTCATAGTTAATTGGCCTATTTAAGAAATCTATTTCTTCCTGTTTCAGTCTTGGTAGTTTATAGGTTTCCAGGAAGGCCTCCATCTCTTCCAGATTGTTTAGTTTTTTGGCATATAGCTGTTGATAAAAGTTTCTAATAATCCTTGCAATTTCAATGGTGCTGGTCGTGACCTCTCCCTTTTCAGTCATAATTTTAATAATCTCAGTCCTTTCTCTTTGTTTTTGGACAAGTTTTGCCAGTGGTCTATCAATTTTATGGATTCTCTCAAAGAACCAGCTTCTAGTCCTGTTGATCTGCTCTACTGTGGTTCTGGTCTCTAATTCATTGATTTCTGCTCTAATCTTGGTCAACTCCTTCCTTGTCAGTGGGTTAGGCCTGTCCCTCTGTTGCTGTTCCAGTTTCTTGAGGTGAGAATATAGAAACTGCATTTTAGATTTTTCTATTCTTTTGAGTGAGGCTTGGATGGCTATGTATTTCCCCCTTAGGACTGCCTTTGCAGTATCCCATAGGTTTTGGACCGTTGTGTATTCATTCTCGTTGGTCTCCATAAATTGTTTAATTTGTTTTTTGATTTCCTGGTTTATCGAGTCATTCTTGAGCAGGATGGTTCTTAGCCTCCAAGTGTTTGAGTTTCTTCCAGGTTTTTCCTTGTGGTTGAGTTCCAATTTCAGAGCGTTGTGGTCTGAGAATATGCAGGGGATAATTTCAATCTTTTGGTATTGGCTGAGACCTGTTTTGTGTCCCAGAGCATGATCTATTCTTGAGAATGTTCCATGGGCATTTGAATAGAATGAGTATTCTTTGGTTCTGGGGTGTAGTGTTCTATATATATCTATGAGGTCCAACTCGTCGAGTATGGCATTCAAAGCCTTTGATTCTTTGCTTAGTTTTTGCCAGGGTGTTCTGTCTATTTCTGATAGTGGGGTGTTGAGGTCCCCTACTATTACTGTGTTCTTATCTATATGTCTCTTTATTTTGGTTAAGAGTTGGCTTGTGTATCTTGCTGCTCCCCTGTTGGGGGCATATATATTAATAATTGTCATATCCACTTGTTGAATACTTCCTTTAAGAATAATATAGTGCCCTTCTGTATCTCTCTCTATGGCCTCTAGTTTAAAATCCAGTCTATCTGATATGAGAATTGCTACTCCAGCTTTCTTTTGAGGTCCATTTGCGTGGAAGATGGTACTCCATCCCCTTACTCTAAGTCTGAATGCATCTTTGGGTTCAAAATGAGTCTCTTGTAGACAGCAAATGGATGGGTCATGTCTTTTTATCCAATCTGCAACCCTGTGGCGTTTTATGGGAGAGTTTAAGCCATTTAGATTGATAGAGATTATTGACAGATATGATTTTAATGATGCCATTTCTCTTTAAAGTCTTTGTATCGGTTGTGACTTGCTGCTCTGTATCACTCTTGGGGCCTTTTTACCTTTATAGAGCCCCCCTTAATATCTCCTGTAGGGCTGGTTTCGTGGTTACGAAATTGGTTAATGATTGGCGATTTTGGAACGTCTTTATTTCTCCATCAATTCTGAATGACAGCTTTGCTGGATAAAGGATCCTTGGCTGCATGTTTTTCTCTGAAAGAGCTTTAAAAATGCCCCCCCAAGCCTTTCTCTCATTCCAGGTCTCTGTAGACAGGTCTGACGTAATCCTGATACCTTTGCCTTGGTACGTGAGAAATTTCTTTGCCCTGGCCGCTTTCAATACTGTATCCTTGGATCTAATATTTGCGAATTGCACTATGACATGCCGTGGCGTAGGTTTGTCCTGGTTGAGCTTGGATGGGGTCCTCTCTGCCTCTTGGACACGAATGCTTGTTTCCCTTGCTAGATTAGGGAAGTTTTCAGCTACAATTTGTTCAAATATCTCTTCTAGACCTCTGTTTTTCTCCACCCCTTCAGGGATGCCGATGATTCTGACATTGGATCGTTTCATAGAGTCAGTAATCTCCCGTAATCTACATTCGTGGGCGTGGATTTTTTTAAGACCAGCTTCTATTTTCGTTTTTTCTTCTACTAACCCATCCTCCAATTCGCTAACGCGTTCCTCTGCCTCGGTGACCCTGGCCGTCAGAGCCTCTAGTTTTGACTG
>NW_023250281.1:33053-57147 GCF_002007445.2 Ailuropoda melanoleuca | reverse complement strand
GGGGGTGGGGGAATGGGATAGACTGGTGATGGGTAGTAAGGAGGGCACGTATTGCATGGTGCACTGGGTGTTATACGCAACTAATGAAGCATCAAACTTTACATCGGAATCTGGGGATGTACTGTATGGTGATTAACATAATATAATAAAATAAAATTAAAAAAAAAAGAATAGGCCTCACTTGCTAAACGTTACATCATCTGATCCCGTGACTTTCCCCATGTTGTACCACTATCCTGTGACTTTCCACATGATGCACTACTATTCACTAGAATGTAATAGGATTACTCCCTTGATTGATAATATGATTACTCCCTTGATTGGGACTGTGATTGTTTTTGATTTTTGCCAATAAATATGCGAGGTTGCAGCTGTTCAGGGCGATCACTCCTGGTGGGCATCCCCTGCACCCACGCTCTCTTTCGCAAGCTAACCTGTCTGTGCCTCGTTCTTCTCCCAAATCAATGAATCAATGGTGCTGCAGCTGCTGCACTGCAGGCGGTGCTGCGGCACGTTCATGTTGTGTCTGTGTTCAAACAGGATTGTGCATAGTCTTGTTTTTGCCTTGGTCCATCATGGTCACAGAGTTGCTGTGTTTAATGTTGATGGTATTAGTTTCCTATTGCTGATAGAACATATTGCTATATCCTTATTAGCTTAAGAAACACAAATTTATTTCCTTACACTTCATGTGGTGAGAAGTCTGAAATTGATCTCACTGAGTTAAAATCTAGTCCTTGCCAGGTTGCATTTCCTCTGGAAAATCTAGAAGAGAATAATTCCCTTGCCTTTTCACTTTCTAGATGTCTCCTGTGCTCCATGGCGGGTGCCCTCCTTCACTAATTTTGAAGTCAGCAACGTTGAGCTGAAACCTCATACTGCCATTTCTCTGATTCCTTCAGTTTCCTGCTGATACATTTAAAGACATTCATGGGGGCGCCTGGGTGGCACAGCGGTTAAGCGTCTGCCTTCGGCTCAGGGAGTGATCCCGGCGTTATGGGATCGAGCCCCACGTCAGGCTCCTCCGCTATGAGCCTGCTTCTTCCTCTCCCACTGCCCCTGCTTGTGTTCCCTCTCTCACTGGCTGTCTCTATCTCTGTCAAATAAATAAATAAAATCTTTAAAAAAAAGAAACACTCATGATTAGTTTGGGTTCACATTGATATCTCACATAATCTATTTTAAAGTCAAGTGATTAGCAACCTTAATTCTATCTGTAACCTGGACTTTGCTTTCCCATATAAACCAACATATCCACAGTGTCCAGAGACTAGAACACAGACATATTTTTGCCCCATTTCCCCATTTTTATGGTCACCATATAGCTTTCTGTGAACTTGTGTATATTTAATAGAAGAACACCAATGCCAGCTCCAAGCAATACCAAGGCATACTTATAGTGCCTGGTCAACTATGAATATCAGAGCCTGCCTAACTCAAGTGAACAATATTCTATTTATTTACCTAGACCGTTTTTATAACATTTGGCAGGTGGATTTTTGGGTAAATCTACCTTAGTGTACTACAACAAATTTTTCATGTTGTATCCATTTATACACTTCAGTAAAATTAAAAATGTTACCTCTTCAATAAAAATTGAAAATGTCTTTCAACTAATTAATTAAAGAAGTGCAAGTTTACAATGATTGCAGTGACATATTGGGTGTTATTGAATAATGTAATAGGGGTTTTTTCCTTAGTCCTATTTATGTAAAGTCATGAACATACACCTTTAGGCACAAGGCACATCACTCAGTAATTCCTCAATAAAAATAATACTTTTGATAATTTTTGTGCCATTATTAATATAATTATTAGTCAAAATTGCTGTTTTTTCTTATTTAATTAGCTTATCCAGAATCACCAGACTTTGATATATGTATGTATGTATATACACACTCTCACTTCTCACTTCATTGACTGTTTCTATTGGAAAATACATATATAAAGACAAAATTTTTAAAAAATCTTTTATATATTGGTTTGGGGAATTCTACTAAAACTGATGAATTTAATTTAATTAATACCAAATACTTACCATTTGGTCATTAGTAAATCATTGTAATGATCTCCAGGTTTTAGGAAAGTGTTTGTTGCCACGTATTTTTTTTTTTAATTTCCTTGCCTCATTACCGTCTATCAATCAGAAAGAAAACAAATCTCTGCTTCAGCAAAAAGAAAGAAAAAGCAAACATGCATTTGATATATCAAGTGCTTCCCTTTCACTTTATAAATGAAACAAAATAAATAACACTATGGGAGTGACATTATTATCCCCCTTTTATAGATGATTAAAATGAAGCTTAGGTTGTACATGTAACTTACCCCAACTCAGATGTCTAGAAAGGTTTATGAATATAAAGGTTGAATTTATTCTCCCCTTTTTGGAAGTTTGTTTGCTTGTTTGTTGTTTGGTTGTTTTTTTGAGGGGGGATACATTTCACTCTGTCCCCTATGTAATTAACAGATTTTCTTGACACATTGGTTATTACTGAAATATAGACTAGCAGGATTGAAGGCACTCCTGGGTAGTTTACATAGCTATCTCATTTAATACTAATATGTAGCAGATGCCACTTTCAAATCCATCATATCTTGATTTTAGCATTATGTGAGTCAAACAGGACATATCTTCAGGGATCAACTATCCTGAGATTTTAAAATAATCCACATGGACTTGATAAATGGGGAAGGTGTTTCATCATCTGTATTCTTTTAAATTCCTTCCTACTGGCATTTCCAGAGCCTGGAACTCAGAACTCCTTAAGCTTTAGCCAGGTGACATTTACTTTGTAGTAGAACAGAAGCATCCTCTGAATTCCAAATAGTGATTTGGGTGTCAGAGCCATGGATCATTAGGCATCTTTTTATGGTGGCTTCCCCTGAAGCAGGTGAGTTCCAGGACTTTAAAACTGGGTGCATAAAAAGTAAGGTCTTCTTCTCTAGTGTTTTTGGTTTTATCTATTTAATTCTAAAATTTTAAGGACTAATAATCCATGGAAAAGCACCAACAGAAAAACACAGAAATTAAAATATGAGAAATTTAGTCACTGACATCTTAACTGTTTTCTTTAATTCCTTGCCAAAAACATTTTATAAATTTTCAAACATGGATTGCTTCTAAATTAACAGAATATATAATACCATTCTGGCTGTTGTATTGTGTTGCATAGTGATAATTTTAATACTTTTATGATATAACTTCATATTATGCATTGTAAAGGAATATGAAAAATATTTTGTGTATATAGGGTGCTTTTCACACTTTTTGGGTTATATTTTAGAACATATATCAGTGATTCCAAGGGATTAGGGTAGTCTTACAGTTCTCACTTACCATTTTCAAACAAATATAGACAATTTACATTATTATCCTACAGTTATTTATTACTATATACTAACTGGTAATTTATGTTACAAAGAAAAACTTAAATCCAGTAATAAAGATACCAAAGCAATTATTTTGTTTAATCTGTGTTTCTTTAATTTCCAATGAGAAAGTACATTTTCTATGTTTATGTAAATCTGTCTTTATGAAGTATTCATTATGCACAGTATATTGGTGAATTTTTCAGGAAACTTGAGATTTGGTTCCTCTTCAACCTCCAAGTTAGATGAATGTATCTGATTTCTCTCCTCTATTCATCAGTTTCCCCTAGGAAAATTGTGTTTTTTGAGTACATGAAAGCAGTATGACTGCTATTTACCGATACTTGCTAATTTCCAGTGATGAATTAAGTACTCGGGGTATACAACCTTAACTTATTCTTGCAGTAACCATGTAATATAATTAACGATTTACTTTTATTTGTTTTTATGCATTTTTTAAGGACTCCCTTTTAAAACACAAATTTGAGACCCATAGGAAATAAGAGTGTGCTTTACTTCACAGAACTTGCAATTGTTGGAATACATCCTAAAGTGTGCTCTGAATGAGGCACAAGGCCACATGCTTAACCTTCTCAATTCTCCCTGCTTGAATTGTGCATGACGTGGAACCTACTGAGGGGGTCCTTTATGTAGCTCGAACTGTAGAGTGGACAAGAGTTCATGTGTTCCCTTGGTTTAATCAACATTGTTACAGTTACTTTATATGTGTTTTAATACACTCACAAATTTATTAAAGACCTATTTATTCTGTATTTCCTGTTTGCAATGAGATTTATTTTGTAGGAAAACTGAGCCCGGGAATGCACCCATCCTGAAAAGTAAAAAAAAAAAAAATAGTTCACTTTTTTAATCCATTTGTGAGTTACATGAAAGATAATCATTTAGTGTAGCCTATAACTTTATTTTTATTTATTTTATTTTGTTTGTTAGTGTGTTAATCCTCTCACTATCAAGATAAAAAAATGAGAGAACTAACATGAACTTCGAAGGTTAATTTCCAGAAACAGGGTTTTTGATTGATGATACTTCATTGTTACCTGGTTTCTTCCCCTTGATTTTCCAGATAGAAATCATCTTCTCATGTTTCAGCTACTTCATGTGCAATTCCAAAATAATACTAGTGCCTACTTCTTTTAGTTGTTGTTATACTGGATGATAGTTCTCAAGTCCCTGGAATATTATTTTCTTCAACTTTTTTTATTCATCCTCTTTATGTCTAAATTGCTACATCTGTAGTACATACACGAGAATCAGGGTCACTCAACTTTAATATTTAGGATCTAATTGAAAAAAGGAGGACCACATTAGGACCAGCCCAAATTATTGGTCAGTGAGGTATTTAACATAAACATATAGATGGGAATGGTGAAGCTTTTCTATTTCTGAGAAAACCACATTGAAGTATGGATAGAAATGAAGCAATGAACCTAAAAGGATGTTGAATCTGTAATCATACGTTTTATAAAAAACAGAATATAAGAGAATATGATTTTATCCTATTTTTATTAGTTTCAGAGGTAGAATTTAGTGATCCATCAGTTGCAAACAACACCCAGTGCTCATTACATCAAGTGCCCTATTTCATGCCCATCACCCAGTTACCTCTTCCCCCAACAACCTCCCCTCCTTTTTTTTAATGTACAATAAAACAACACAGATGATTAGATATACTCTTGAATTGTAAATCTACCTTGTATTTTAAACCTGTGGATTTAAACACAATTGAATTAAATTGTTGACAGGAAATACCAAAGAATAAGTTTGTATCTTTAAATATTTCTGCTTACTTTTTTTAAACAATGGAAGACATTATTTTATGTATTATAACTTCCATGTCATGGTATAATTTTTAAAATATGTTATATTTAAACATAAGAAACTGTTTCAAAATTAATAATCATAGAACCTATTGCCTTAGAATGATTAAAATTACCATAGTCATGCATTTGTTCTATGTTTTAAAAAATTTATAAATGGTGGATTGAATGTAATGTCTAACCCAAACTTATGTACATATTATGTAACTGAAATGATTCCTAGATTTTTAAAAATGTATAACTTAATTGCATGTTAGTTTTGAAATAAATATTCATTTTACTTGAAAACGTTTGGGTGGAAAATATCTATTTATAACTAATAAATATAATAGCAAGAAAATTATTAAGGATAATCTTTGTAGAGACGTATTGTGGCATGTGCTATGCATTTATATGTACTATCTCGTAATTCTTAAAGAGAAAGATACTATATTTCATTCCATTTTGCACATAATAAAGCTCAGATTTAAACAGATTTAAATTTAAATAATCTAAATGTATCCAAATTTTAATCACTAGAATAGGTATTTAAGCTCAGGAAGTCTAGTCCTTAAATCTATACTTCTATACTCATAAAATTAAAGAAAATCATTGTATTGAGGGAAGGAGCAGGGAGACCAATAGTGCTATCGGTTCTCTGATTTTTAAAATGTGCATTATTAAATGTCATGTAACTTTCTGAACTTTAATTTCCTGCTGGATATATGTTTGTTGTACAGAAATTTAACCTGACTTTTCATTTGGAAGCATAAGATAGAATGAAAGAAATGTCTGATGTTATCACAATTTTTATTTTAAAATGCTGTTAGTTTAGGGGCGCTTGGGTGGCTCAGTCATTAAGTGTCTGCCTTCAGCTCAGGGCATGATCCCAGGGTTCTGGGATCAAGCCCTGCATTGGGCTCCCTGTTCCACTAGGAGCCTGCTTCTTCCTATCCCACTCTCCCTGCTTGTGTTCCCTCTCTCCCTGGCCGTCTCTCTCTTTCTCTGTCAAATAAATAAATAAGTGAATAAGTAAGTAAGTACATAAATATATAAATAAATAAATAAATAAATAAATAAAATGCTGTTAGCTTACAGTAATTTCTTCTTCAATTATAAATCCATATATGACCTTCAAAATCATAACTAAGGTAACATTATCTGAAAATATATATTTAAACGTAGTTTTAAGCATGGACACTTGATGATAGTTTCCAATACAAGAATACAATTAAACCACAACAGAAACAAATGAAGCCAGGGCTAGAAACCTGTCTAACAAACTATGAATTACCTGAATCTAGAAACAAGGAGTCTGACTTAAGAGTGATGATAACATGTCCAAATCTTACTAGTGTCTATCAGGTATGTTAGAAGAAGACTTTAGCGTTTTATCTCCCTATCCTTGTTATTGAAACAATCTGTAATTCATGTCTCCATCTCCAGAAGAAGTCAACTCTGGGGTGGCTGAATTGAATGTTTACACCACTTTCCTGTGATTCAGCAAATCTATTAAGGTGCAGATCAGTCTATTGACATCAAAAAATAAAGAGGAGAACTTAAAAACAATATCAATCTTACCATGGTCACAGTTCAAATAATTTACATATCAAAACTAGTAGTTTAATCAAAATAATACATAGATGGCTTATCATGAGAAAATCAATCAGTGTAATCCAGCTCATTAACATGAAATGAATAATAACTTATAAGCATACCAAATATATGCAATATAAATGTAAACATCAACACAAAAATAACATAACGTTTTTTGCAAAGAATATAAACAAAAATTAAGGGCTTTGTATATAAATAAAAAAATGCATAAAGATTACTTAAATATATAAGAAAAATTCAAACAATCCAATAAAATATGAACATAAGATTTTTTAAAATTTAAATTCAATTAGCCAACATACATCTTCAGATGTAGAGATCAGTAATTCAACAGTTGCATGTAACTCTCAGTGCTCATCACATCACATGCCCTCCTTAATGCCCATCACCAAATTACCCCATCCCCCCATCCACCTCTGTTCCAGCAACCCTCAGTTTCTCTCCCATAGTTAAAGTGTCTCTCATGGTTTGTCTCCCTCTCGGATATCTTCCCATTCTGTCATTCCCTCCCTTCCCCTATGATCCTCTGCATTGTTTCTTATATTCCACAAATGAATGAAACCATATGGTAATTGTCTTTCTCTGATTAAAGTATTTCACTTAGTATAATACACTCCAGTTCCATCCATGACGATGTTAATGGTAAGAATTCAACTTTCTGATGGCTGAGTATATATACATACATATATATCAGATCTTCTTTATCCATTCATCCACCAAAGGACATCTCAGCTCTTTCCATAGTTTAGCTATTGTGGACATTGCTGCTATAAATATTGGGGGCAGGTGCCCCTTCAGATCACTACATTTTCATGTTTGGGGTAAGTACATAGTAGTGCAATTGCTGGGTTTTAGGTTAGCTCTATTTTTAACATCTTGAAGAACCTCCAGACTGTTTTCCAGAGTGTCTGTACCAGCTTGCACTTCCACCAAAAATGTGAGTGGATTCCCCTGTCTCTACATCCTCACCAACATTTGTTGTTTTCTGACTTAGTTTGAGCCATTCTGACTGGTGTAAGGTGGTATTTCATTGTGGTTTTGATTTATATTTCCCTGATGACAAGTGATGTGGAGCATTATTGCATGTGTCTGTTGGCCATTTGTATGTCTCCTTTGGAGAAATGTCTGTTTATCTCTTCTGCCCATTTCTTGACAGGATTCTTTGTTTTCTGGGTGTTGAGTTTGATAAGTCCTTTATACAATTTGGATACTAGCCCTTTTTTTATATGTCATTTGCAAATATATTCTACCATTCTGTAGGTTGCCTTTTAGTTTAGCACACCTTTGCTGTGCAGATTTTTATCTTGAAGAAGTCCCAACATTTCATTTTTGGTTTTCTTACCCCTGCCTTTGGGTACATGTCTAGCAAGAAGTTGCTGCAGCTGAGGTCAAAAAGCTTGCTGCCTGTGTTCTCCTCTAGGGTTTTGATGGCTTACTGTCTTTCATCTATTTTGAGTTTATCTTTATGTAAGGTGTAAGAAAATGCTCCAATTTCATTCCTCTGCATGGGGCTGTCCAATTGTCCCAACAGCATTTGTTGAAGAAACTGTCTTTTTTTCCATTATATATTCTTCCTGCTTTGTTGAAGATTAGTTGACGACAGAGTTGAGGATCCATTTCTGGGCTCTTTATTCTGTTCCACTGATCTGAGTCTGTTTTTGTGTCAGAACCATACTGTTCTGCTGATTACATTTTGGTAATACAGCTTGAATCAGGCATTGCTATGCCACCAGCTTTCATTTTCTTTTTCAACATTCCTCTGGCTATTTGGGATCTTTACTGGTTCCATACAGCATTTAGGATTAATTGTTCCAGTTCTGTGAAAAATGTCGGTGGTATTTTGGTAGGGATTGCATTGAATGTGTAGATTGCCCTGAGTGGCATAGACATTTTAGCAATGTATATTCTTCCAATCCATGAGCATGGGAACTTTCTCCATTTCTCTGTGTCTTCTTCATTTCTTGAGTATTTTGTAGTTTTTAGAGTACAGATTCTTAACCTCTTTGGCTAGATTTATTCCTAGGTATCTCGTGCAATTGTAAATGGAATCAATTCCATAATTTCTATTTCTTCAGTCTCATTGTTAGTATATAGAAATGCAACTATTTTCTGTACACTGATTTTATATCTTGCCACATTGCTGAATTCCTGTATGAGTGCTAGAAATTTTGAGGTGGAGTCTTCTGGGTTTTCCACACAAAATATCATGTCATCTGTGAAGAGTGACAGTTTGACTTTTTCTTTTCCAATTTGAATTCCTTTTATTTCTTTTTGTTTTCTGATTGCTGAGGCTTGGACTTCTGGTACTATGGTGAACAACAGTGCTGCGAGTGGGCTTCCCTGTCATGTTCCTGACTTTGGGGGTAAACCTCTCAGATTTTCCCCATTGAGAATGATATTTGCTGTGGGCTTTTTGTGTATAGCTTTTATGATATGTGGTATGTTCCCTCTATTCCTACACTGTGGAAAGTTTTAATCAAGAAAGGATGTTGTATTTTGTCAAATGCTTTTTCTGCATCACTTGAGAGGGTCAAATGGTTCTTGTTCTTTCTTTTGTTAATGTGATATATCATGTTGATTGATTTGGAAATGTTGAACTATTCTTGCAGCCCTGGAATAAATCCCACTTTGTCATGGTGAATAATCCTTTTAATGCCCTAATGGATTATATTGGCTAGTATCTTGGTGAATATTTTGGCATCCATATTCATCAGGAATATTACTCTGTAATTCTTTTTGATGGGTTTTCTTTTTAATGATTTTTTATTATATATGGGTTTTTTGTCTGGTTTTGGGATCAAGATAATGTTGGCCTCATAGAATGAGATTGCAAGTTTTCCTTTCATTTCTATTTTTGGAATCATTTTCAGAAGAATAGGTATAATTCCTTTAAATGTTCGGTAAAATTCCCCTGGGAAGCCATCTGGCCCTAGACTCTTGTTTATTGGGAGATGTTTGATTACTGCTTCAATTTCTTTACTGCTTCTGGGTTTGTTCAAGTTTTCTATTTCCTTTTGTTTTAGTTTTGGTGGTTTATATGCTTCCAAGAATGCATCCATTTCTTCACAATTGCCTAATTTATTGGTATATAGCTGCTCATAATATGTTCTTATAATTGTTTGTATTTCCTTAGTGTTGGTTGTTATCCCTCTGAACAGTGAGTTTGCAGAATTAATCTGAAAGTTTAATATTAAAAGAGTTTCTGCTCAGTTTGTTTCCCAGAGTCCATAGTCACTCATAACTGAGGGCTGTAGAGGGGAGGGGGGAGGGGGGATCGGGATAGGCTGATGATGGGTATTAAGGAGGGCACATATTGCATGGTGCAGTGGGTGTTATACACAAGTAATGAATCATGGAACTTTACATCAAAAACTTGGGATGTACTGTATGGTGACTAACATAACATAATAAAAACTTTCTATTAAAAAAAGTTTCTGCTCAGTATCATTAATAAACTTGAAATTTAAACAAAATTAATTTTCACTTTTCTGTGATTGACTATAATTATTGCCCTTAAAAATAACTATCAATATCACATGGAAGAAACAAAAATTAACGGTTGGTGAGAGTTATAATTTTAGGAATTCGGGGATCTAAGAGCCAAAAAGCACTACATTTATATTGTTTACTAGGGAAAGTCTTGCCACATGCATGAGGCCAGAAATTATATTAACAGAAAATTAGAAGTATCCCAGATACTCATTAATATATTATGCTATATGTAAATTGTGTAATAAATGGAGCAGTATATAACTTACTAAGCCATATATAAATATATATAATTGAAATAAGCCATGAGAGTGATAATCTCATTATAATGTCTTGTTTATAGCTATTTTGATGAACAGAACATCTATATCATTTAAAGATATAATGGTTAGTGGTCATATGTGCTAGACACTGAAAACAATGCTAATATTTACAAAAGATACTGCCCATTTAAAAATTTTGCACTGCTCACCAATTAATTTACATAGAAACTAAAGAAAGATTCAATATCCTATAGATTATGAAAAATCACAAACATAATCATCTTGGTAATCATTAATCTCATACTGTCTTTTAAAGAGTGAATTTCTAAGGAAAAGAGAAATGTCACATAAATATGAAAGAAAAAGTCATTTGCATATACATCTAATTCTACTCCATAGATACTTAAAGATAAGAAAAATTAATGTTTGGGGCTTTAAAGAAAAGATAATTAATTCCTGACATTAAAGAAGATGTTTCATATTTTACTCGATGGTGATGCTGTACTTCAAGTAATTGGGGTATAAATTTATTTAAGATTTTCTTAATTAACCAGCTAGATAATTAACCAACTAACCAGATAATTAAAATGTAATCAATTTGCTAATTAATAATTTAATCTGTGAATAAATAAATTTAGCTCCTATATTTAAGGATAAGTGATTACTGGTAGCAAAGTGTTTAAGGCTGCAAGTTAAAACTTTTTTTTAATGTTCCTTAGAGTTATATTCATTTATGAAATGTATTTTTATAATACACACATTTAATTAAATTCAGCATTTTGTGAGTACATATTAGGTGTAATAATTAATTGTTGCAAGATCTCAAAACTGAGACAAATTCCCTGTCATCACAAGTACACACCATGATGCCATGGCCAATGTGGTGGTATTGATACTGAGGCAATATCTGTGGTAGCTGTGAGCCTGGTATATTGAAACCATATGCTGAATACACATGTAAAACAGAGACATATAGCCATTTTGTGTCCTTCACCTGCAAACTGAGTTATAGTAGTTATACATTTAGTTTTGTGTATTTTTCTACATTAAAACATTCCTCATGGCATTGAAGGAAATCTTGAGAAACTAATTCAAGTACATGATAAACATGAAAAAGTCACAATTAAGAGATATATCACATCACTATTGACTAAAATGTAGGCCTATCAGGCTCTCCAACACAGAAATACAAACATTTTAGAAAACTGGAATTTCAAAATATTTCCTAACACTGTGAGGAAATTATGTGTGGCATACTAACAAGATATATGGAAATAATAGAAATGTAATGTGTAATGCAACAATACTTGCTATGCACTTTTCATAGGATTAAAAATACTGTGTAAGAAGAGCAGAGATGTATGATAGGACAGTAAAGCAAATATCCTCTCACAAAGTGAAAGATGAAAGATGTAATTATTTCTCCAAGAGTCATTTTTTTTCTATGTCATTTGACCACCTCTTCTTAAGTAAATGCCTAAACTTCTCTTCAAGCAACTCTCATTCCTTGTCTTCCAGGCATGACTAGAGCCATGGAAGATGCAAATGACACCACAGAGATAAACTTCATTCTTTTAGGACTCTTTAACCACACTCTGACCCATGTGTTCCTCTTTTCCATGGTGCTCACGATATTCCTCACCTCGCTGATGGGCAATACTCTCATGATCCTGCTCATCCATGAGGACCCCCAGCTGCACACACCCATGTACTTCTTGCTTAGCCAGCTCTCCCTTATGGACATGATGCTGGTCTCCACCATAATCCCCAAAATGGCAACCAACTACCTGATGGGCACCAAGTCCATCTCTCCTGCTGGCTGTGGAACTCAGATCTTCCTGTTTCTCACTCTGGGAGGTGGTGAATGCTTCCTCTTAGCAGCTATGGCCTATGACCGCTACGTGGCCATATGTCACCCCCTTCGCTACCCCATCCTCATGAATCAGAAGCTCTGCTTGCACATGACCACAGGCTCCTGGCTTCTGGGAGGGGTGGATGGACTGATACAGGCTGGTGCCACTCTGAGCTTCCCTTACTGCCATTCTCGAGAAATCAACCACTTCTTTTGTGAGGCACCCTCTCTAGTGCGCCTTGCCTGTGATGACACTACATTTTTTGAGTTTTTCATGTATGTGTGCTGCATCCTGATGCTCTTGATCCCTCTTTCTCTCATTTTGGCCTCCTACAGTCTCATTCTGGCTGCTGTGCTCCACATGCGGTCCACTGCAGCTCAGAAGAAAGCCTTTGCCACCTGTTCCTCTCATCTGGCTGTGGTGGGGCTCTTCTATGGCACTCTCATATTCAACTACATGTGGCCCAAATCTTACCGTTCAGTGGCCCATGACAAGGTGGTCTCTGCTTTTTACACCATCTTCACACCTGTGTTGAACCCCCTTATATACAGTGTGAGGAATAAAGAAGTCAAGGGGGCTTTGAGAAAGTGGCTGGAGAAACATTTTCTGGGACGTCTATAATGAGAGTAATTTGATAAAGTGGCAGCAGCCAAACTAGATCTATTATGAAATTTGTGTTTTATCAATATACTTTTCTCTCGCTTGGCAAATTTTTACTGGTTAGAAAAACTATTTCTTTAATATTTGGTAAATTAAAATTTACATTTGTCCGGCTTTCATACATCTTATGTGTTTTTGTTTTGGACTTTGGACCTCAGCAATAATAGTAAATGACTGAGGCACTGTAAATAAATGTTAAGTGAGACACTGACAAAATAAAGGAGATTTTCAATTTTTAATGTCCTTGGGCCCTGCTCATGGGTTGTCAAGGAAGCTAAACTTTAACCATTACCAGAGTCAGCAGATTCAATTTCTGACCTGGGCACAGATTGTACATCTGATTCATTTGTAAATAACCTAAAAGGGAGCATTCCAACATAAAGCTAAGGGAGTTGAACCTCCCAGTTCCCATGGGACTGAAGTCATACAGTCCTCCAGATAAACTAAGTCCTTAGGTTATAGTCCTAAGATAAGGTCTATAACTTTTTTAAATGGCTTTCATCTAATGATTTGTTACATTTCATGTTTCACGTCCTTAGTGAAGACTGTGTCCCAGGCAATTTTTCTAACCTGGACTGGAAAAACAAAAACAAAAACAAAACAGAACAACAACAACAAAAACCCTGTATTTTAGAGATTCTAAAAGGTTTGTTCATTTTGTGTCAACAACACCAACTCAACACCAACAACACAAATCGTGTGTTCTTGTGTGTGTATGTGTATTTTGAGGATGAATTATTTAAAAAGTGAATAATTAATTAAAAAGCAATTTCTACCTTATTTTAATATAATTTTGATAAAATAAATTTCAAATAAATACATAGCTAAATGACTGAAAAAAATAGAAATCTTGTAGGAAATATTGTCAAAATTTTTGCTAGAAGAGGATTTTGTGTGGCTGTACATGAGTTAAAAAATCATATGTACAAAGTAAGCAGATTGAACTGTTTAGATTTAAATATTGTTTATATATCATAATCACTGGCTGGCTCGGTCAGTTAAGCATATGACTCTTGATCTCAAGATCATGAGTTAAAGACCCATGTTGGGTATAAAGCTTACTTAAAAAAATATACAGTAATCATGAAGAGTAAAAGTGAACATCTTTATCTGAAAAAAGTAACACTAATTAAAAAATAATTCACACATGATGAAATCAATGACATAAATCAACATAGACAATAGATTCATTCATAATAGTAATTAAGAGCAAAAAATTCATTTTTCCACATGTTAAAATAAATATCTATTTTCTATTGACTTATATAGATAAAAAATAATCTTTAATCACACTGAAAGCCTTAGGGCTTAAGGTTTCATCTTCTTTTGTGGTTAATTAAAGGAAGTAAATATAATGACTTGGGAAAAGTCTTATAATCTTTCTGCAACTTTTGAAGTGCAAGTTTTAGGATAATGAACTTTCCAAAAAATTTTTTTTAAATAACAAGGACCTATACCCTACATATATTGATTTTAAGGAAATTTCACTTTAAAATGAAGAAACCCCAGTTTATTGTAACATTTCAGCTTCAATGACAAGATTTTAGAATTTCTGAGAAATTCAGAATTCAAAAACAAACCAATAAACCAAAAGCAAACCAAAACAAAACTCAAAGAAACTGTTAGCAGAACATTAAGGGCCTTGGCAAGACCATTGCTGAAACTAATATAAGGCTAAATGTTCACTGAACCTGAACTAAAAAATGAGTGAAAACATCACTCATCATCAGGAAAATGCCAATCAAAACCACAATGAGATATTACCTCACAACTGTCAGAATGGATAAAATCAATAACACATGAAGTATCAATTGTTGGTGACGCTGTGAAGGAAAGATCCCTCATGCAGCATTGGTGGGAATACAAACTGGGGTAGGCATTCTAGAAAACAATATAGAGGTTCCTCAGAAAGTTAAAAATAGAACTACTCCATGATCCAGCTATTGCACTACTAGGTATTCACCCAAAGGATACAATATACTAATTCAAAGGTGTACATGCACCCCAATGTTTATAACATCATTATTTATAATTGCCAAGATATGGAAAGAGCTTAAATGTCCATCAATTGATGAACGGATAAAGAAGGTATAAATATGAATGTCAAAGGATGCAAACATAGTGATTTGAAGTGGCACATGCACCCTAATAGTTATAGAAGAAACGTCCACAATAGCCAAACTCTGGAAAGACCCCAGATGTTCATCAATAGACAAATGGATAAAGAAGAATTGGCATATATATATATAATGCACTATTACCCAGTGATCAAAAAGAATGAAGTCTTTACATTTGCAATGACTGGAAAGGACTTGAGGCATTATGCTAAATGAAATAAGTTGGTCAGAGAAGGACAAACATATGATTTCACTCATATGTGGAATTTGAGAAACAAAACAGAGAACATAGGGGAAGGGAGGGAAAAATAAAATAAGATGAAATCAGAGAGAGAGACAGACCATAACAGACTCTTAACTATAGGAAACAAACCAAAGGTTGATGAAGGGAAGGTGGGTGGGGGGATGGGGTAATGGGCATTAAGGAAGCACTTGATGTAATGAGCACTGAGTGTTATATGAACTGATGAATCACTAAACTCTACCTCTGAAACTAATAATACACTTTATGTTAATTAATTTATTTTAAATAAAATTTTTAAAAAATGAAATCTTGTTATTTGTAGCAAATGGATGGAGCTAAAGAGAATAATACTAAGCAAAATAGGTCAGTCAGAGAAAGACAAATATACAATTGTACACATAAGTGGAATTTAAAAACAAAACAAAACGCACCAAGGGAAAAAAATTGGAGACAGAGCATAAGTAAGTAACAGAGTTAATTACAGAAAACAAATTGATAGTTACCAGAGGGCAGGTGGGTGGGTGGATGAATGAAATAGGCAAAGGGTATTAAGAGTGCATTTACCTTGAAGAGCACTGAGTAATATATAGAATTGTTTTTGCTTTGTTTTGTTTTGTTTTGTTTTAGAATTGTTGCATCACTAGATTGTACACTGGAAACTATATAACATGGTTTTAACTATATGGGAATTAAAATTAAAACAATAAAATGAAGCCTTATAGGATAAAATTCAGCATATGTGTTCTTTCTTTACATCCCAGTCAGTTTTCATTGGGGCTCCAGGAAACGGCTGAGACTTTCCGTGTTTCCAGTTCCTATGAGACAACTACTCTTTCTATGGTTCTATATATTGCCTGCCAGTCCCCATCCTGCTTTCATAGTTTACATGAACATCCCATTCATGAGCTACAGGAAGGCACATTGTACAGGTGTCTCCATTTATCAACATGAGAGAAAGATTCTGCAGTTGCTTGTTTTTTTTCTCTACTTAGCTCTTTGGTGTTGCCATCTCCTATTAAATCAATTTTCTGAATCTATCTCTGCTTGAAAATACATAAAATGGTTTCCATTTTTGTAACTGGACATTTCGTAAGAACCTTCTGTTTGAACGATGAAGAAATCAAGCACAGAAAAAAAAATGGAAAGTGACAAGTTTCTCAAAAATTTACTTCTCATGGTTATGGAAGAAGCAGCCAAAGCAAAATGGGGGGGGGGTATCTCTAAAGTCCTTAGCTTAGAATGGATAAAAAGACATTTTAGGCCACATAGCATTGAACAAAGCAAATGATTACATGTCCTGGCTCATACATATGGAGTGGAAACTTCACTCCTCTCATAGAGATCAGAAGAAACCAGTGAATATTTGTAAAATATTTTTATGCAAAGATTCCCAAAGATTCCAAATACACACCCTCAGGAAGGGGGGTGAGAAAACCAGTTAGCCACAAGAAAATCATTTTGTACAATTAGCATGGTAAGTAGGCAATGAAGATATTGGAAAAGGAGAAAAAATATTCCAGAGGAATGAGCCAAGTGTAATAATGAGAAAAAGTGGTGAATATGGTCCAAGGAAACAGAAAAGTGGCTTTATGAATGTTCTTCATCTATAATATAGAAGGCACACACATATCTGCCCAGTGAGATTTGAGAATATCCGAGAACGAACTCCTGTGTTTCTCCTGCTCTTGAGTTCTTTATAGGACTGTTTATTGATGTTATTAGGACCTTGAATCACCAAAAATTTTGTATATTTGATGAATTGTATTTCATAGCTCATCTGATAGAAGAAATCATTTCTAGAACCTTCTTGGTTACCTCCTCATCACATGGATAAATACAACTATTGGTTGTCTATTTTTGAGAGGTTTGAACTTATTTTTTGGAGAAAATTAAGTGAGCCAAACATTTGGTAATCAGGAAGGAAAGCTCATTGATTTGTGATGCTGGTTAATAATCTGTATTTCCTTCTTGTGGACTAAGAATCATACTGCATGTCCCTTGTCTTTGAAGTATGAGATGAGCTGTAAAACATAAGGGAAATAAGCATGTGTAACACCTGACTAGATGATTTAAGATCAAAATAACTGACCTTCCATGTCCTCTATTCACATACCACAGACTGCTGATGTTCATGGTGAAAGAACTATCATTAGCTCCCTCCGAAGGGGTGCAAGTTGCAAGATGATATATGGCATGATCAAGAATTCCATCTTTGTTATTTTATAACATAAGGAATTTTAAGCAACTGTTGGTTATGCAGCATAGACTATCTATTTCACTGTCTCTAGACACTCATACATTCATTGACTTATTCCTGGTTCAGACATTATGTCATTTCAATGAGAAAGAGTGTGTGTGTGTGTGTGTGTGTGTGTGTGTGTGTATAATATAATATAAAGCCACTTGTCACATAATATCTGACATAAAACATTTGAAATGCTAAAGTGAGATATAATGGAAAATATATATGGGAAAAATTCCTACACTTTTCTCAAATTTCTTTGCATTACTTAGGAGTACAATAATATAAAAGGAATTTGAAAAAAATCATATTTTTCATTGTTTCTGTCAATGTGCTGTATTTTAGTAGTAAAACTATTGCTTTGAAGTGTAAATAAATTTTATCCCTTCAGCTTTTCAAAATGACACTGAGTGTATCAAAATAAGCTAGCGTTTTAACTTATGTTGACTATGCCCCTCTTTAATAAAATCCCCACGAGAGGCTGAAAGTGATCATTGAATGCAGTGAATTTCTCAAAATTGTAGATATTCTAAGCCTTTGTCTGAGGCTCCATGTGACCCCTCTCCTCTCCAAAATTATTCTTATTTATAAATTTCCTTCTTCTTCAATAATTTAACAACTTTTTAAACATTTATTTATTGATTTTAGAAAGGGTGGGTGGGCAGAGATAGAATCCTCAAACAGCCTTAGTGCTGAGCAAGAAGCCTGACATGGGGTTCTATACCAGGACCCTGAGTTAATGACCTGAGCCAAAACCAAGAGCCAACAGCCTAACCAACTGAGACACATAGGCACCCCATAAAATAATTTTTTAAATTTCATCAGGAATATGTGGCTGAGAAAGAGAGTGTAATAGGAGGTTTCCCCATTTATGCTTCCCACCAACACCAATGTGCAGCTTTTCCACTTATGAACTTGTATTTAAGTGACCTTTGGAATCCAGGTATGATGTTATGAAAAACAGATGGAGTGCAAGCCTGCGAATGACCTTTTTGTGATGGCATACGTACAGCTATGTGCCACATTCTCCTGTCATGATCCTGGTTATAGATTGAGAAAGACATCTATAGACCCCCAGTCTCCCTGTAGACTCAGCTACTGTTGTGTATGGACTTGCTTCTTATACCAACACCATCTGCTAAGGGATCTGGGAGGAACCTTGACCCCAGAGTCAGGCCCTCTGACCTTGACCAGAGTATTCTGAAGTAGCCCTAAGACCTAGCTCCCTACCCACTGAGCTATTATCCAGGGACACTCTTGCCTCCCCAAGATCCTGACAGGGGGCACAATTATTTGTAACCCCAGAT
The DNA here is from genome assembly GCF_002007445.2 of Ailuropoda melanoleuca. Classification (NCBI taxonomy): domain Eukaryota; kingdom Metazoa; phylum Chordata; class Mammalia; order Carnivora; family Ursidae; genus Ailuropoda; species Ailuropoda melanoleuca. Next base: position 38,169 of record NW_023250281.1, on the reverse strand, counting down.
ACAAGTCACAGACACTGGGACCAGTTGTGGCTTCTGAAACAACACTGTGACTCAATTCTTGTCCTGCTCAGCTATAGTATGGGGCTAATTTTGCCTGAAGTAGGACCTGCCCACTTACCTGGCAAGAGCCTTCCCAGGAACTGAAGGGAGGGTCTCCTATTCACAAACCTGTTTATAGTTTACCTTCTGTGGGCCTTGGAGTAGAACCTTGTCCCAGTTGCATCCCTATTGACTATAGCCCTGGAGGACATGACTTCACCCAGGATCCAAGCCCAGTAATGTCCTTGGTAATAGGCACTTCACAAAATTGTTAAAAATATCTGAGCTACAATAATTTCCTAATGGATACACAATGTAAAAGGGCATAAAGTCTGACATCAGTATAATAAAATGTGAGGGGAGGGGTAGGAAAAAATGTGGAGGTTTTTATATGTTCCTGAATTTAATTTTTTATCACTTAAAATGGAGTGTTATAATTTTAAGATGTTTTATGTGTGCTTGGTATTATTCACAGAGCTAAAACCTACAGTAGATATAGAAGAGAGAAAAATAAAGGAGTCTAAGTATAAGGGTATAAAATACCAAGTAATCACAAAGGAGACAGCAAAAGAAGAGAGGAACAAACTACAAGACAGAGAACAATTAATTACCAACATGACAATGCAATAGTAAGGACTTAAGTATCAATAATTATTATAAATGAAAATTTAGCAAATTCTTTAATCAAGGGGTCCCTGGGTGATTCAGTCATTTAATCATCTGACTCTTGATTTCCATTCAGATCACAAATGGCGCAGGATCATGAGGTCAAGCCCTTCATCAGGATCTGCATTCGGGGGGAGCCTCCTGGAGATTCTCTTTCCCTACCTCTGCCCCTCCCCTGCTTGTGTTTTCAATCTCTCTCTCATAAATACATACATACATACATAAACAAACAAATTAATTAATTCTGCAATCAAAATATTTAGAGTTGTTAAATGGATAAAATACCAAAATACCGAGATCCATCACTACGCATGTATAAGAGACGGACTTTATCTCTAAGGACACACATATATTAAAACTGAATGGATTTCAAGAGATTCCATGCAAATGATTGTCATAAGATAGCAGGAAAAACTATGCTTATGTAAGAGAATACACGCTTTAAGACAAAATGTGTCACAAGAGACAAAAAAGATCAAAAACTAATAATAAAGAGGTATATATGTACACAATATAGAAATAATATAGCCACGGGGCGCCTGGGTGGCACAGCGGTTAAGCGTCTGCCTTCGGCTCAGGGCGTGATCCCGGCATTCTGGGATCGAGCCCCACATCAGGCTCCTCCGCTGGGAGCCTGCTTCTTCCTCTCCCACTCCCCCTGCTTGTGTTCCCTCTCTCACTGGCTGTCTCTATCTCTGTCGAATAAATAAATAAAATCTTTTTAAAAAAAGAAATAATATAGCCAATATTAACAGATATGAAGAGAGAAATCAACACAATGCAATAATAATAGGAGACTGAAATACCCCATTTTCAACAATGGGTGAATCATCCAGGGGGAAAATCATTAAAGAAACCACTGACTTCTATGATGCCTTAGATAGAATCAACCTAACAGATATATAAGGAATTTTCAGTCCAACAAAAGAATATGCAGAATTTGTCTCAAATCCACATGGAACATTCTCTAGGATATTTATTAGGCCACAAAACAAGTTTCAAGTCATATAAGAAGAATGACTATATCAAGTATATTTTCTGATCACATTGGTAAGAAAATAGAAGTCAATAGCAGAAGGAATGTTTACAAATATATGAAATGAAAATATATTTATGGATACACTATATATATTAAATATATATATTTGTATTTCATATATATTCAATAAATTTGTATTTCATTTATTTGTATATACACATATATTGCAGCAAAAGGATTTCTAACAGAATAGTTTATTGCAATAAAAGCCTAGTAAATAAAAAAAAGAAACATCTCAAATAAAAACCTAACTTTACACCACAAAGAACTAATAAAAGAACATACCAACCCCTAGTTATCAGAAGAAAGAAGAAATAAAAATTACAATAGAAGTAAATGCAATTGAAAACAGAAAAACAACAGAAATATCAGGAAACTAATCATTTTTTTAAGATTTTACTTTTTATTTGACAGAGAGAGAGATGGCCAGCGAGAGAGGAAACACAAGCAGGGGGAGTGGGAGAGGAAGAAGCAGTCTCCCAGCGGAGGAGCCTGATGTGGGGCCTGATCCCAGAACACCAGGATCACACCCTGAGCTGAAGACAGACGCTTAACAACTGGGCCACCTAGGTGCCCCTAACTGTTGTTTTTTGAAAAGATTAAATTATTTTTTGTCAGGTACACAAGGAAAAAAGAGACTCAAATAAACAAAATTATAAAGGAAAAAAGAGACATAGCAACAGATAACAGAAAAGTACAAAGGATCATTAAAAACAAAACAAAACAGAACAAAACTTAACAGTAATCTTTTTTTTTTTTAAACCACTGGAGAATTTTCAGGAGATACGAGATACGATCGGATGAATTTTTTTTAAAGATTCTATTTATTTATTTGACAGAGAAACAGTCAGCGAGAGAGGAAATACAAGCAGGGGCAGTGGAAGAGGAAGAAACAGGCTCACAGCAGAAAGCAGGGAGCCTGATGGGGGGCTCAATCCCAGGACTCTGGATCACGCTCTGAGCCGAAGCCAGATGCTTAATGACTGAAATACCCAGGCGCCCCTTTATTAACAGTTATTCTACAACAAATTGGATAACAGAAAATGAAAAAAAAAGATAAATTCTTAGACACATCCAACCCTCAAAGATTGAATCATAAATAAAAAATCTAAATGGAGAAAAGGCAAGAATACTGAAGCAGTAAACAAAATATCTTAAAACCAAAAAGCCAAGAATTGATTACTTATCTTCACAGGTGAGTTATATCAAACATTTAAAAATTAATGCCAATTATTCCCAAATTTTCTGGTCATGCACACACACACACACACACACACACACACACACACACACACACAAATAGAAGAGTAGGGAACACTTGCAAATAATTTTACCAATCTTACCAAGGAAGCTTTGCTGTAAACCAAAGCCATGCAGTGACACTACAAAAACAAAAATACAGGCAAATATCCCTGATGACGATAGTTACAAAAATCCTCAAACCCAATTCAAGAGCACATTAAAGGAATCATACACCATGATCATGTCGGATTTATCCCTGGGATATAAACATGATTCAACATATACAAATGAGTAACCATGATAAACCATATATGTCAGAAAAATGATCGATAAAATCATAAGATCATCTCAATAGGTGCAGGAAAAACATTTGATAAAATGAAACATATTGTCTTGATAAAAACTCTCCAAACATTATTTATAGAAACAAAACAAAACAACTCCACATAATAAAGGCCCTTTAAAGCACACCCACACCTAACAATATAATCAATACTAAAAATGCTGAAAACTGTTTCTCTAGGATCAGAAACAACACAAGGATGATCATTCTTAAATGTCTGTTCAGTATAGTACTGAGAGTTCTAGCCAGAGCAATTAAGCAAGGAAAAAGTAGAAGACATTCAAATCAGAAAGAAAAAATCTACCTTTTTCTTTTTATAGATTACATCATCTTGTAACCAGAAAAACACAGAAGATAGATATAATTGATAGAACTAATAAACAAATTCACTAAAATTGCAGGATATAAAATCAATATACAATAATAAGGTTTTTTTTTTCTATACACTAATAGTGAAGTACAGGAGAAGTTAAGAAAATCATCCATTTATAATAATATCTAATGAGTAAATACTTAGGAAAAATTTAATCATGGAAGTGAAGGATCCCTACACTGAAAGCTATAAGAAATTGATAAATAGAATTAGAAGAAGGCACAGAAAAATGAAGAGAACGTATGTTCTTTGGTTGTAAAAATTAATTGTTAAAATTAATTAATATAAGATTTAATTTAAGGATTGTTACAATATTCATCCACCAAATGCTATATTCAGATTGCATGCAGTTCCTTCAAAATTTCAATGCATTCTTCAAAGAAATAGAAAAAAAAATCCTAAAATTCCTGAAGACCACAAAAGCCTCCAAATTTCTAAAGCACTTTGAATAAAAACAAAGCTAGAGGAGTCACAGTCTGAATTAAAACTCAATTATTAGGAGGTGTTAAGATGGCGGAGGAGTAGTGGACCCCTTTTTCAGCCAGTCCCCTGAGTCGAGTTGGATAGGTACCAGACCAGCCTGAACATCCACGGAATCAGCCTGAGATGCGGGAAGATACATCTGGATCTCTACAAATAAACATCTCCAGCGCTGAGTATTGAGGTATGAAGTGGGGAGCCGTGAAACCGTGCACATATATCAGAAGATAAACAGAAGGGGAAGGGAGCCAGCTGCCACGTTCGGGCGCCGGGAAGCAGTAGCCATCTGCATGGGAGAGCAGGCGGACTCACGGACAGCACCCACAAGAGAACAGACTGCGACCATGAGCAAGGAGCTTGCTACCAGACTTCTCATGGAACTCTGGTGTACTCACTGGAACCAGACTGAGACCAGTAGCTCTGGGAGAGCATGGGTGTGGCTGGTGGCTGGTGGCTGGTGGTGTTAGAAATGCAAAGGACAAAGACACGCCGGCCCTGGAAGTGAGGGCTGGGATGCCGGGTGTGGGGCGCACATCCTGGGACGTTGCAGGGTTGAGCAGCACCAACAGAAACAGAGATGAAATGGCCAGAACATCAGTGGAGAATGGTCCACGATCCCCTCTGTGCTGTGACAGAGGCTGAGATTCAGCCACTGCTGCTCTGTCTCTCAGAAGAAGCACAGCAAACCACCAGGGAAACCCGCCAGAGAACAAAGGCCTGGAAAGACCTGCTCACAGGGTGCCCATCCCCATCCTCCCTCACAGGGGACACAGAGACTCTACCCAAACAAGGTTGTCTGAGTATTGGCGTGGCAGGCCCCTCCCCCAGAAGGCAGGGTGAAAAATCAAAAACCCACATCGCTAAGATCCCTATAAAACAAGGGCGCAGAGCCTGAGTCCCGGTCAATAATTTGGGCTCTGAAAACCCCTGCAAC
>NW_023250281.1:0-31091 GCF_002007445.2 Ailuropoda melanoleuca | reverse complement strand
ACCACTGGCAAGACTTATCCAAAAGAATAGAGAAAGGACCCAAATTAATAAAATTATGAATGAAAAAGGAGAGGTCACAACCAACACCAATGAAATTGGAAGGATTATTAGAAACTTTTATCAACAGCTTTATGCCAATAAATTAAGCAATCTGGAAGAGATGGAGGCCTTCCTGGAAACCCATAAACTACCAAGACTGAAACAGGAAAGAAACTGATTTTTTAAACAGGCCAATTAATTATGAAGAGTTTGAGCCAGTGATAAACAATCTTTCAAAAAATAAAATTCCAGGCCTGGACAGTTTTCCTGGGGAATTCTACCACACATTCAAAGAAGAAATAATACTTATTCACCTAAAGCTATTTCAAAAAAATAGAAACAGAAGGAAAGCTACCAACTCATTCTATGAGGCCAATATTACCTTGATCTCCAATCCAGGCAAAGACCCCCGTCAAAAAGGAGAATTACAGACTGATTTCCCTAATGAATATGGATGCCAAAATCCTCAAAAGACCCTCGTAAATAGAATCTAAGTGTACATTAAAAGGATATCCATCATGACCAACTGGGATTCATCTCTGGGATGCAAGGGTGGTATATCATTCACAAATCTATCAGTGTCTTAGATTTTATCCAGAAACAAAAATTCAGAAATCATATGATTCTCTCAATAGATACAGAAAAAGCATTTGACAAAATATAGCATCCTTTCCTGATTAAAACCCTTCAAAGTGTAGGACTAGAGGGTACATTTCTCAAGATCATAAAAGCCATCTATGAAAAGCCTACAGCAAATAATATTCTCAATGAGGAAAAGCTGGAAGCCTTTCCCTTAAGATCAGGAACACGACAAGGATGCCCACACTCGCCACTATTATTCAACATAGTACTAGAAGTCCTTGCAACAGCAATCAGACAACGAAAAGGTATAAAAGGTATCCAAATCGTCAAAGAAGAAGTCAAACGGTCTCTCTTCGCAGATGACATGATACTGTATATGGAGAACCTAGAAGAATCCACTCCCAATCTATAGAAGTTATAGAGCAATTCAGTAATGTGGTGGGATACAAAATCAATGCTCAGAAATCAGTTGCATTTGTATACACAAATAATGAGACTGAAGAAAGATAAATTAGGGAATCCATCCCATTTACAATAGCACCAAAAAACATACGTTACCTTGGAATGAACTTAACTGGAGACGGAAAGGATCTATATTCTAGAAACTATAAATGACTCTTGAAAGACATTGAAGAAGACACAAAAAGAAGGAAAAATATTCCATGCTCATGGATCGGAATAATTAACATAGTTAAAATGTTCATGCTGCCCAGAGCAATCTACTCTTTCAATGCTATCCCGATCAAAATACCAATGACATTTTTCAAAGAGCTGGAACAAACAGCCCTTAAATTTGTGTGGAACCAGAAAAGGCCGTGAATCACCAAGGCAGTGTTGGAAAGGAAAAACAAAGCTGGGGACATCACAATGCCCGATTTCAAGTTATACTACATAGCTGTGATCAGAAAGACAGCATGGTACTGGCACAAAAACAACACATAGAGCAATGCAACAGAATAGAGAACCCAGAAATGGACCCTCAGCTCTTTGGGCAACTAATCTTAAACAAAGCAGAAAAAAACATCCAGTGGAAAAAAGACAGTCACTGCAATAAATGGTGCTGGGAAAATTGAACAGTTACATGCAAAAGAATGAAACTTGATAACTTCCCCACACCATAGACAAAGATAAACTCCAAATGGATGAAAAACCGCAATGTGAGATAGGAATCCATCAAAATTCCAGAGGAGAACATAGGCTGGGAACTCTTTGACATTGGCCACAGCAACTTTTTTTCATGACACATATCCAAAGACAAGATAAACAAAAAATAAAATGAACTTGTGTGGCTTCATCAAGTTAAAAAGCTTCTGCACAGCCAAGGAAACAATCAAAAAAACCTAGAGGCAGCCCATGGAATGGAAGAATATATTTGCAAATGATGCTACAGATAAAAGACTGGTATCCAAGATCTACAAAGTACTTCTCAAACTCAATACACGAGAAACAAATAAATCATAAAATGGGCAGAAGTTATGAACAGACACTTTTCCAACGATGACATACAAATTGCCAACAGACACATTAAAAAATGTTCGAAATCATTAGCCATCAGGGAAATTCAAATCAAAACCACAGTCAGATACCACCTTACACCAGTTAGAATGGCAACAATTAACAAGGCAGGAAACAGCAATTGCTGGAGATGATGTGGAGAAAGGGGATCCCTCTTACATTGTTGGTGGGAATGCAGGTTGGTACAGCCACTCTGGAAAACAGTGTGGAGGTCGCTTGAAATTTAAAAATTGAGCTACCCTATGACCCAGTAATTGTACTACTGGGTAATTACACCAAAGATACAGAGGTAGTGAAGAGAAGTGCCATATTCACCCTAATGTTCATAGCAGCATTGTCCACAATAGCTAAATTGTGGAAGGAACCGAGATGCCTNAGAAAGGGGATCCCTCTTACATTGTTGGTGGGAATGCAGGTTGGTACAGCCACTCTGGAAAACAGTGTGGAGGTCGCTTGAAATTTAAAAATTGAGCTACCCTATGACCCAGTAATTGTACTACTGGGTAATTACACCAAAGATACAGAGGTAGTGAAGAGAAGTGCCATATTCACCCTAATGTTCATAGCAGCATTATCCACAATAGCTAAATTGTGGAAGGAACCGAGATGCCCTTCAACAGATGAGTGGATTAAGAAGCTGTGGCCTATATATGCAATGGAATATTACACTATGGAGTAAAATGGAATAAAATCAGCTTTTAGAAAGAACAAGTTCTCAACATTTGCTGCAAAATGGACAGCAATGGAGGAGATAATGCTAAGTGAAATTAGTCAAGCAGAGAAAGACAATTATCATATGATTTCTCTCATCTATGGAACATAAGAACTAGGAAGGTCGGTAGGAGAAGANATTACACTATGGAGTAAAATGGAATAAAATCAGCTTTTAGAAAGAACAAGTTCTCAACATTTGCTGCAACATGGACAGCAATGGAGGAGATAATGCTAAGTGAAATTAGTCAAGCAGAGAAAGACAATTATCATATGATTTCTCTCATCTATGGAACATAAGAACTAGGAAGGTCGGTAGGAGAAGAAAGGGATAAAGAAAGGGGGGGTAATCAGAAGGGGGAATGAAGCATGAGAGACTATGGACTCTGAGAAACAAACTGAGGGCTTCAGAGGGGAGGAGGTGGGGGAATGGGATAGACTGGTGATGGGTAGTAAGGAGGGCACGTATTGCATGGTGCACTGGGTATTATACGCAACTAATGAATCATCGAACTTTGCATCAGAAACCAGGGATGTACTGTATGGTGACTAACATAATACAATAAAAACATTTATAAAAAACTCAATTATTAAGGAAGTAACAATCAAAACAATGTGGTACTAGATTAAAAAATGGACACATAGGCAATGAAATTGAAAGAGATCCAAGAAATGAACCTTTATATACTTAATACCAATCATTTACAAGAGTGCAAAGGATGCACAAATGGGGTAAATATTCTCTTCAAAACTGGTGGTTTGAAAACTGAATATCCATATGCAAAAGAAAGAAACTAGACCTTTAGCTCACACCACTCATAACAATTAAATTCAAATGGATTAAAAATTAAAAGTAAGATTTGAAATTGTAAAACTATCTGAAGAAAAGATAGTGAAATATTTCTTTGGCATTCCCCTTGATGACATTTTTTTGATATGAGAGCAAAGTACAGGCCATTAAAACAAAAATAAACAAGTGAGGTTACATGAAACTAAAAGGATTCTACAAAGTAATGGAAACAATCAAGAAAAGTAAAAAGCAATGTATGAAATAAGAAAATATTTGCAAATCATCAATTTATAAGGTGTTGATGTCCACATTATATGAGGAATAAATAAGCTCTATGGAAAAACACAAGTAGGTTAAAAAAATAGAAACAAATTAAAACAGAAAATATGGCAGAACAAAATCTATGGGATACAGCAAAAGTGGTAGTGACAGGGAATTTAACAGTAATTCAGGCTTGTCTCAAAAACCACAGTGAATCCCAAATATAAAAATCCATATATATATAATATTTACATTTATATTATATTTATTGTATATCATATATATCATATATAATATATATCAATAAATATGATATATATTTCATATATATTTACCACATATTTATATTATGAGTATATTATAATATTAAATAAAATAAATATATTCATATATTTTTATATATTTTATATATTTATAAAATTAATCATAATAAAATAATGAATAGAATAAAATATAATAACTAATAAAATATTAAATATATGATAAATAAAATAATAAATAAGAAAATAGTAAATGGAATAAAATATAATAATTTATATTTATAATCTATATTTTATATTATAAATATTTCTATATATTTACAACTAAAGAAACTAGAAAAATAGCAAACAAAGGAATAAGTTAGTAGAAGGAAATAAATAATGAATATCTCATTGGAAATAAATACAATAGATAATAAAAAGAAAATAGGGGGACACCTATCTGGCTAAGTCAGTGGAATTTGTAAGTTTTCATCTCAAGTTTGGGAATTTGAGCCCCATGTTGGGTGTAAAGATTACTAAAAATACTTTTTTAAAAATTTTTTTATTTAAATTCTAGTTTGTTAATATATAGTGTAATATTATTTTCAGGCATAGAATGTAGTGATTCATCACTTAATCTAACAGTGCTCAGCACAAGCACCCTCCTTAATCTCCATCACACATTTAGCCCATCCCCCTATCCACCTCCCCTCCACCTCAGTTTTGTCTCTATAGTTAAGAGTCTGTCTAGGAGTAGAATTTTAAACCAATCAGTCTGGAATTTCCTGATCAGCACTTGCCATCTTTATTGGTAAAATATTCTTTAAAAAAGAGAAAATACAAAAAATCAATGAAGCTGAAAACTGCTTCTTTCATAAGGTAAACAAAATTAATAAACCTTTACCTAGACTCACTAAGAATAAAAACATTCAAATAAGTAACATCAGGAATGCAAAAGAAGGTACATGTGATGCCACAGAAATAAAAGTGTCATAAGAAAATACCAAGAAAAATTACATGTCAATAAAATAGCCAACTTAGAAAGATGGATAAATCCCTAAAAATTTACAATCTCCCCATATTGACTCATGAAGAAATAAGATCTGAATGCACATTACTAATAAAGAAATTGAATAGTAAAAAAGAGCCTCCAGCAAACAAAATTTCAGGAATAGATAACTTTACTAGTGAATTCTACAAACATTCAAGAATATTTAATATGTATCTTTCTCAAACTCTTCCAAAAAATACTTCTAAATTCACTTTACAAGGGTAGCATTATTCAGATACCAAAACCAAGCAAGGACACCACACACACACACACACAAAATAATAAATAAAAATAGGTGCAAATATTGCCAACAAAATATTAACAAATTGAATTAAAGAGTACATTAATATAATCATATACCATGATCAAGTGGTATTTATTCCAGGATGCAAGGATGATTCAACGTCTATATAGCATTCAACATGATACACCACAGTTACAAAATGAAAGATAAAAATCATATGATTATCTCAATAAATGTAGAAAAGGCATCTGACAAAATTTGACAGTTATTATAACTCTCAACAGAGTGTGTATAGAGGAAAAATACAAAAATATAATAAAGGCAATTTATTACAAACCCACTGTTAAAATCTAATGGTGAAAATCTAAGAGTTTTTACTTTAATATTAGGAATAATACAAAAGTACCCACAAAACTGGGGTGCATGGGTGGCTTAGTTGGTTAAGTGCCTGCCTTCAGCTCAGCTCATGATCCCAGGGCCCTGGGATGAAGCCGCCAGTCAGGAGTTCTTCTCAGCAGGGAGCTTCTCCCTCTTCCTCTGCCTGCTGTTTCACCCACTTGAGCTCTTTCTCTCCCTTTCTCTATCAAATAAGTAAATAAAATATTTACAAAAAGAGTACCCTCAATCCCCGCTCTTAGTTGACATAGCATTAGAAGTCTTAGCTGAGGGGCGCCTGGGTGGCACAGCGGTTAAGCATCTGCCTTTGGCTCAGGGCATGATCCTGGTGTTAAGGGATCGAGCCCCACATCAGGCACTTCTGCTATGAGCCTGCTTCTTCCTCTCCCATTCCCCCTGCTTGTGTTCCCTCTCTTGCTGGCTGTCTCTATCTCTGCCGAATGAATAAATAAAATCTTAAAAAAAAAAAGAAGTCTTAGCTGAAGGAATTAAATTTTTAAAAAAGCAATATAAAAGACATTGGCAAATTGGCAAGAAGGAACTAAAACTGCTACTATTTGGAGATGATATGATAGTATATATATATAAGTATTACAACCACCAGAAACTGTTAGAATAAATAAGTTCGGTAATGTTGCAAGACATAAAATTAATATACAAAAATGTATTCTGTTTTTATACAATAATAATGAGGTTTTAGAAAGAGAAATCAAGAAAATCCCATTCATATTCATATCAAAATGAATAAAATATGAAAAATTGTTTTTCAAGGAATAAATTAAAGGACGTAAAAACACATTTAAACTAGAAACTGTAAGATTTGGTGAAACTAATGAAAGTAGACATAAACAAATGGAAAGGAATTTCATGTTCATAGAATGGTAGAATTAATATTGTTAAAATTCCCAAACTACTCAAAGAAATCTACAGATTCAATAAAATCCCTACCAAAATACCAATCACATTTTTCACAGAAGTAAACAAATAATTCTAAAATTTGCATGGAATCACAAAAGGCCCCAAATAGCCAAAACAATCTTGAAAAAAAAAAAGTGAGACATATTATGCTCACTGATTTCAATGTATAATACAAAGCTATACTGTTCAAATCGGTATGGTGTTGACATAAAAATAAACACATAGATCAATGGAACACAATAGACAACCAGAAATAAACTCACACATATATGTTTGATTAATTTACACAAAGGGCAAGAGTGGGATTTCATCAAACTAAGAAGCTTTTCTGCACAGCAACGGAAACCATTAACAAAATGAAAATAAACCTAAGGAATGGAAGGAAATATTCACAAAAATATATCTGAGGGGTTAGTGTCCAAAATGCATAAAGAACTCATACAAACTTGCAACAAAACAATATGACTTAAAAATGGTCAGTGGATTTAAATATAAATATTTCCAAGGAAGACAGATAGCTGACAACCACATGAAAATAAACTCGACATTGCTGATTATCATAGAAATGCAGATCGAAACCACAATGAGATATTGCCTTACACTTGTCAGAATGTCTAGTATCAAAAAGAGAAGAAATAACAATTTGGTGAGAATGTGGAAAAGACAGAACAAATGTGCATAGAAATGTAAATTGGTGCAGCCACCAAGAAAATACTGTGAGGTTCCTTAAAAAAATTAACAATGGGGGCGCCTGGGTGGCACAGCGGTTAAGCGTCTGCCTTTGGCTCAGGGCGTGATCCTGGCGTTATGGGATCGAGCCCCACATCAGGCTCCTCTGCTATGAGCCTGCTTCTTCCTCTCCCACTCCCCCTGCTTGTGTTCCCTCTCTCGCTGGCTGTCTCTGTCTCTGTCAAATAAATACATAAAATCTTTAAAAAAAAATTAACAATGGAGGTACCATATGATCTAGGAATTTCACTGCTGGTATTTATACACAGGAAACAAAATACTAATTTGAAAAGATACATGCACCCCTATATTCATTGTGCCATTATTTACAATAGTTAATATGGAACAATTTAAGTGTCCATCAACAGATGAATGGATAAAGAAAATGTGACACACACACAGGCACGCATAAATGCACACAGACACATACAATGAAATGCTGTTCAGAAATAAAGAATGAAAACTTGCCATTTAAAACAACATGTATGAATATTGACTTTATTATGCCAAGTGAATAAATTGGACAAAGAAAGACAAATAATGCACGATTTCAATTATATGAACCAAAAACAAACAAACAAACAAACAACAAAAACCCAAAAAACCAAAACCCAGACTCATAGATACAGAGAACAGTTTGCTGGTTGTGTGGGATGAGGTGGTTAAGGGAGATAGGCAAAGTGGTGAGGGATCAAGAAGTTCAAATTTCAAGTTATAAATAAATAAGTCAGAGAAATATAATATACATCATAGGGGATACAGTTAGTAATATCATATTAACTTTGTCAGGTAATAGGTGGTACTTAGACTTATTGTGGTGACCATTTTGCCATGCATTCAAATGTCAAATTACTCTGTTGTACACCCAAAACTGATATAATATTATATGTCAATTATACACATTTAAAAAGGCAAAAGAAGAAAATATGATGATCTAATGTACAGCAGGGACTCTAGTTAAAATCATTGTATTGTGTAGTTGAAATCTGTCAAAGGTACAACTTAGGTGTTCACACACACACAGGATTACAATGTGAGGTGATGAATGAGAAAATTAGTTTGATCGTGGTAATCATTTCACAACATTTATTTATATCAAATTATCATACTGTAAAACTTAAATACATAAAATTTTTATCTGTCACTTATTTTATAAGATAGCTTGTGAAATAGAGAAAATATGGTTAAAAGCAATACATGATGATAGGGTAGAAGACCAAAACTTTAGAAAATAGAAGTAAAATATAAGAAAGGAATTCTTAAAAATTCACTATTAATGTTTCTTCTAGTTTTCAGGACCAGAAAAAGAAAATATATACGTATATATATATATGCATATATACATATATATTTTTGCATCACTGTAACCTTTATGGAGATTGATAAATGATAAGTGCATGATGATCAATTGAACTGAATAATCTGGAAGATATAATAATAATAATAATATCTCAAGATTAGTAGAAGGAAAAAATAACAAATATCTGAGAGGAAATACTTGAATAAGAGACTTAAAGTATAACAGAAACGATTAATTAAACTGTGAGTTCTTTTTAAATATATGTAAAATATATAGCTTTAGCTAGATAAAATCAGAGAAAAAGAAAGATAGGCCGGTGATGGGTAGTAAGGAGGGCACGTATTGCATGGTGCACTGGGTGTTGTACGCAACTAATGAATCATGGAACTTTAGATGAAAAACCAGGGATGTACTGGATGGTGACTAACATAATATAACAAAAAATATTACTATAATAAAAAATAAAATAAAATAAAATAAAGAAAAAAAAACTCAAATGAAGAGAATCAGATATGAAAGAAGAGACATACAGACAGGAAGATGGAAGGGGTGCAGGAGGATCCTAGGTTCACCTTATCCTATGAACACAATTAGATAACTATCAAATCATCATAAATACCCTAGAAATTGACCTGAAGGCTGTCAGAACAAATTTCACTACTAAAGGGAAAGAAGGGGCCATTGTGAAGAAGGTAATAAGTGCTGACATGTGCTTTAGGGGAAAAACATATCTTGCAGGTTGCAGAAGAAGAGAGCAAAAGAAAGGAGAACATAGTGGAACACACAAAGAGAACGTTTCCCCATAACCACTGTCTTGGAAAACAAGAGGGATTGAATTTTGTGATTCTTGCAACTAGTGGGGCTTAAGGCCTGGAGTTTTAAAGTTCAGTGGGCTTGATTGGGATAAAGCACAGATGGCAATTCAGTACTCTCGGAGAGAAGGCAAAAAATCACCTAGGGGGCCTACAGCATAGAAAAAGTGATCTGAAGAGCACTGGGACACATAGTAGGGAGATTATTTGCTTTTTGTGGAATATGCCTCTGTGAGGCAGCAACAACAGAGAAACCTCTTTTAGAACAGGATCTGGCCAGAACCATTTGCTTGTACCTCAGACTAAACATATAGCCACATTCAGGAAGCAGCATACACTAGCTGCCTAACTTGCTTATACTAAGCTCCAACCCCCTGCATTCCATTGGGTCTGCTTCAAAGTCAGGCTTATCTCAGTTCCAGTGAGGCAGAACACTCACCCAGAAGACCAGCACAGACCTCTCTCCGCACCATATCTTCCAATCAGAGAGTTTTGCAGGGCATCAGTTTAGGTGGAGGGGGTGGCACTTCTCATTTTACAATCAGACCAAACCACACCCAGCTAAAACAACACATTCAGGCAAGGGACCAAACAGGATTCACAGTGAGTAAGAGAACCCTCTGCAGATGACTGGCCTGAATGATAGAGCAGCCAGAACACAACAGCAGAGTGCACAGGACACTCAGTGGAGGAACTCCCTGAAGCACCAGGCCCTGCGCATTTCAAGACCACTCCTTCATAAAGCCATTACTTTCAGGAGCATGAGACAAAAGTATTTTCTAACACAGAGAAGAAGGCACAGATAAAGATAGAGAAATGAAAAGGCAGAAATGTATCCTAAATGAAAGAACACATAAGGATAAGATCAGAGATCTAAGAGAAACAGATGTAAGTAACATGCCTGATGGAGAATTTAAAGATACTCACTGGGCTTTTGAAAATAATGGAAGACATTAGTGAGACCTTTACCACAGATATAGAACAGTAAAAAAAGTGTCAATCTGAGATGAAAAATGCAATAAAATAGATTAGAAACAAGCTTGATGCAATGAAAAGCAGGCTGGAAGAAGCAGAAGAATAAATTAATCAATTAGAAGAGTAAGTAATGGAAAGCAATGAAACTGAACAAAAGAGAGAAAGAAGAATTGTTCAACACATGAATAGACAGGAAACTCAGTAACTCCACCAAATGTAATAAAATTTGTATTATAGGAGTCCCAGAAGAAAAAGAGAGAGAAAACGGGGCAGAAAATTTATTTGAGGAAGTAATAGCTGAAAACTTCCTTAATGTGGGAAAGGAAACAGACATCCTGTTCTAGGAGGCATCAAGAACTCCCATCAAAATCAACAAAACATAGTATAATTAAGACATATTGTAATTAAATTTGCAAAATGTAGTGATAAACAACAACAACAACAAAATCTTAAAAGCAGCAAGACAAAAGAAGTCATTAACTCACCAAGGAAGACCCATAAGGCTAGCTGAAGATTTTCAACAGAAACTTGGCAAGCCAAAGTGGAATGATATAGTCAAACTGCTGAATGGGAAAATCCTGCAGTGAAGAATACTGTACACATGAAGGCTGTCATTCAGACTAGAAGGAGAAATAAAGAGCTTCCCAAAGGAAAAATAAAGGAGTTCCTGACCACTCAACCAACCCTGCAAGAAATAGTAAAGGGGACTCCGAGTGGAAAGGAGAGACTGAAAGGGACAAAGACAAGAATAGATCATAGAAAGCCTCCAGAAAAAAAGGCCAAAAAGAGTAATGAGGTAATGAAATGGCAATGAATGCATATCTATCAATAATTACTTTAAGTGGATAAAGACACTAATCAAAAGACAAGTTGTCAGAATGGATTAAAAAAAAGAAAGGAGAAAAGTAAAACAAACAAACAAGATCCATGCATATGCTGACTGCAAGAGACTAATTTTAGACCCAAAGACAAATGCAGATTGAAAATGAAGGGATAGAGAAATACTATTCAAGCAACAGGATATCAAAAGATAGCCAAAGTTTTAACACTGATATTGGACAAATAGAAAGTAAAACAAAGAATGTAACCAGAGGTAAAGGGCACTATACCTTAATAAAGGGGACAATCAAACAGAAGGCCTAACAATTGTAAATATTTATGCACTCAACATGTGAGCACCCAAATATATAAAACACAATAAAAAACATAAGGAACTAATTTAATAATAACAAAATAATAGTAGGGATGGTAGAACCTCACATCAATGGAGAGATCACTTAAACAGAAAATCAACAAGAGGCAAATGGCTTTGAATGACACGCTTTACCAGATGAAAGTAACAGATAAATTTAGAACATTCCCTCCTAAAACAGCAGAACACACACACATTCTTTTCAAGTACACATGGAATATTCTCCAGAATGGAACACATTTTAGGTTACAATACAGGCCTTAACAAATGCATAAAGATTGAAATCATGCCATGTAACTTTTCTGAACAGAATACTATGAAACTTGAAATCAACCACAATTTGGAAACACGACAAATACACAGAGGTTAAACAACATAGTACTAAACAATGAATGAGCAAACCAGAAAATGAAAGTAAAAATAAAAATTACATGGAATCAAATGAAAATGAAGAAAAGTCACCCAAAACCTTTGCGATGTAGCAAAAGCTGTCCTAAAAAAGGAAGTATATAGCAATATAAGTCTATCTCAAGAAGCAAGAAAAAAATTCAAGTAAATAATCTAACCTTACACTTATTTTTTTTATTATAATAGTACTTTTTATATTATGTTAGTCACCATACAGTACATCCCTGGTTTCCGATGTAAAGTTCGATGATTCACTATTTGCGTATAACACCCAGTGCACCATGCAATGCGTGCCCTTCTTACTACCCATCACCAGCCTATCCCATTCCCCCACCTCCTCCCCTCTTGAAGCCCTCAGTTTGTTTCTCAGAGTCCATAGTCTCTCGTGCTTCATTCCTCCTTCTCATTATCCCCCTTTCTTTATCCCTTTCTTCTCCTACTGATCTTCTGAGTTGTTATGATCCATAGATGAGAGAAACCATATGATAATTGTCTTTCTCTGCTTGACTTATTCACTTAGCATTATCTCCTCCAGTGCCATCCATGTTGCAGCAAATGTTGAGAAATTGTTCTTTTTGATAGCTGAGTAATATTCCATTGTATATATGGATCACAGCTTCTTAATGCAGTCATCTGTTGAAGGGCATCTCGGCTCCTTCCACGATTTAGCTATTGTTGTNAATCCAGTCATCTGTTGAAGGGCATCTCGGCTCCTTCCATGATTTGGCTATTGTGGACAATGCAGCTATTGAACATTGGGGTGCATATGGCCCTTCTCTTCACTACGTCTGTATCTTTGGGGTAATTACCCAGTAGTGCAATGGCTGGATCATAGGGTAGCTCAATATTTAACTTTTTAAGGGACCTCCACACTGTTACAGAGTGGCTGTACCAACTTTCATTCCCACCAACGATGTAGGAGGGATCCCCTTTCTCCACATTCTCTCCAACAATTGTTGTTTCTTGCCCTGTCAATTTTTGTCATTGTAACTGGCGTAAGGTGGTATCTCAGTGTGGTTTTGATTTGAATTTCCCTGATGGCTAATGATTTTGAACATTTTTAAGGGACCTCCACACTGTTACAGAGTGGCTGTACCAACTTTCATTCCCACCAACGATGTAGGAGGGATCCCCTTTCTCCACTTCTTGTGTATTGAGTTTGAGAATTTCTTTGTAGATCTTGGATACCAGTCTTTTATCTGTAGTGTCATTTGCAAATATATAACCTTACACTTAAAGGAACTAGAAAAAGAACAAAAAGATTCTAAAGAGAACAGATAGAAGGAAATAAAAGATTGGGGCACAAATAAATGATACAGAAAGTAGAAAGCAAAAGAACAGATCAATGAAATGAGGAGCCAGTTCTCTGAAAAAAATAAAATAAAATTGATAAAGTGCTAGCCTGACTTATCCAGAAGAAAAGAGAAAGGATTCAAAGAGAATCACAAATTTAAGAGGAGAATAACAACCAATACCACAATAATAAAAATAATTTTAAGACAATATAATGTAAAACCATATCTCAACAAACCTGGAAGCAATGGATAAATTCCTGGAAACATAAAAGCTACCAAAACTGAAATAGGACGAAATAGAAAGCTTGAACAGACTAATAACCAGCAAAGAAATTGAATCTGTAATTAGAAAATTCCCCCAAAAATAAAAGTCCAGGACCAGGTGGCTACACAGGAGATTGCTACCAAACATTTAAACAAGAGTTAATATCTATTATTCTCAAACTATTGCAAAATATTGAAAAGGAAGGGAAATTCTAATTTATTTTATGAGGGCAGCATGACCTTGATACCAAAACCAGGCAAATATTCCTACAAACCAATATGCCTGAGGAACAAGGATGCACAAATTCTGGATAAAATAGTAGCAAACGGAATCTAAAAATATTAAAAGAATTCACCACGATCAAGTGGGATTTATTCTTGGGTTGAAATACTGTATGGTGACTAACATAACATAATAAAAAATTATTATAAAAAAAGAAAAAAAGAAAATGTGGTTCAGTATTTGGAAGTCAAATAGCATGAAACACTACATTAATAAAGGAAAAGATAACCACCAAATGATCATTTCAATAGATACAGAGAAAGCAGTTGACAAGGTACAACATCCATTCATGATAAAAACCCTCAATAAAGTAGATTTAGAAGGAACATACCTCAACATAAAAAAGACCTTATATGAAAAATCCACAGCTAATATCCTCAAAGCAGAAAAACAGAACTTTTCCTCTATGGTCAGGAAAAAGAAAGATATGTCCATTCTCACCATGAATTAACAGTACTGGAAGTCAGAGCCATAATAATCAGACAACAAAAGGATATAAGCATCCAAATTGGCAAGGAAGAAGTAAAACTCTTACTATTTGCAGATGACATGATACTCTATATAGAAACCCCAAAAGGCTCCAGCAAAATAATACTAGAACTGATAAATTCAGTAAATTTTCAAGATACAAAATCAACTTACAGAAATATATTGCAACTCTATACAACAATAATAAGTAGCAGAAAGAGAAATAAAAGAATCAATCCCATTTACAATTGCACTCAAAACAGTAAGATACTAAGAGTAAATCTAAACGAATTAGTGAAAATCCTGTACTCTGAGAACTATGAAACACTGATGAAGTAATTCAAGATGACACAAGAAACAGAAAGTCATTCCATGCTCATGGAATGACTGAACAAACATTATTAAAATGTCTATACTCCCCAAAGCAATCTATATGATTAATGCAGTCCCTATCAAAATACCAATAGCATTTTTCACAGAGCTAAAACAAACAAACCTAAAATTTGTATCAGACCACAAAAGTCCCAAAGTATACAAAGAAACATGGAAAAAGTAAAGCAAAGCTGGAAAGAACATCAAATGGGAAAAAGGCAGTCCTTCTACAAATGGTGTTGGGAAAACCTGAAAGGAAGATGCAATAGAATGAAATTGGATCACTTTCTCACCCTATACACAAAGTAATCTCAAAGTAGATTAAAGGCATAAATGTGAGACCTGAAACCATATAAAACATCAGACAAAAGAGCACAGGCAATTTTTTTTTGACATTGTCCATAGCAGCATTTTTCTAGAACTTTCTTCTGAGGAGAGGATAAATGTAAAAGTAAACTAATAGTAGCAATACAAACAGACAAAAATCTTCCGCTCGGTGAAGGAAAAAATCAACAATCAACAAAATGAAAAGGCATCTTACTGAATAGGAGAAGATATTTGTAAATGACATATATGATAATGTGTGAAAATCCAAAATGTATAGAGAACACAACTCAACACCCCAAAATTCTAATAATCTAATTAAAAATAGTAGACATGAACAGACATTTCTCCAAAGAGGACATGCAGATGGCCAACTGAAACATGAAAACATCCTCAACATCACTACTCACCAGGGAAATGCAAATCTGTCAGAATGGCTAAAATAAAAAACACAAGAAACAATAGGTGTCAGCGAGGATACGGATGAAAAGGAATCCCTGTGCACTGTTAGTAGAATTGCAAAATGGTGCAACCACTGTGAAAAACAGTATGAAGTTCCTCAAAAAATTAAAAACATAACTACCATATAATCCAACAATCATACTACTGGGTGTTTGCCCCCAAAATACAAAAACACTGACTCAATGGGATAATGTACCCCTATGTTTATTGCAGCATTATTTATAATAACTAAACTATGGAAGCAGCCCAAGTGTCCATTGATAGATGAATAAAGAAGATATACACACATATATAACTGAATATATATACTGAAAGCATATATCCAGCCATAAAAAATAATTTTTCAGCCATAAATAAATAATGCAATTTCGTCATTTCCAAGAACATGGATGGAGCTAGAGTATTTTGCTAAGCGACATAAGTCAAAGACAAATAACATATATTTCACAAATATGTGGAATTTAATAAACAAAACAAATAAGCAAAAGAAAAAAAACTGAGACAAAACCAAGAAGCACTCTTAATTCTTGAGAACAAACAGGTGGCTACTGGAGGTGAGTTGGGTTAAGGAGTGCACTTCAGATGAGCACTAGGTGATGTATGGAAGTGTTGCATCACTATGCTGTACAACTGACACTAATATAACACTGTGTGTCAATTATACTACCTCATTAATGTGTAGCTGGCATGATAATTATGTGTAAGACCACTAAATTAACCGTATACTTTGTTACATTTACTTTTTTTTTTTTCTTAAGGATTCTATTTATTTGAGAGAGTGCATGAGCAGGGGAAAAGCAGAAGAAGAGGGACAAACAGATTCCATGCTGAGCATGGAGCCTGATTGGGGCTGAGCCCATGACCCTGAGATCATGACCTGGGCTGAAATCAAGAGTCAGAAGCTCAACCTACTAAGCCACCCAGGTGCCCCTCGTTACTTTTACTTTCATGTTAATTTTTTGGTAATCATTTAATTGACTTATGAACCCAGCGGGAATATAAATAAGTGTAATTGCTTACATAAAACAATTCCATCTTTTTATCTGCCTCTCTGTAGTAGGTGGTCTGTGTGACAAGAAGGTTCATTCATTGACTCCACAAACACCCAGGAGACTCTCAGTGTTGCAGTAAGTGAGGTCAGCCTAGTGGGCTTCTCTAAAGCTGGTATCTAATGTAAGAGGCAGGCCATATACAGTTCCTTTAGCAGACAGTGTGCTTTTAGGGCTTGAAGAATGGGAATAAAATATACTAAGAATAGAGGGTATAATGGGGAAGGGTTCAGAAAGGCAGGATTTTTTTTTCTTTAACAAGTGTTTCATCTCATTCTATTTAATCAATCTAAAATAGACTATCTCCATTCTCTCTTTGACAGGATTTTTTCTGCTCTACCCTGAGGAATGTCTGTATGACTCAGTGCCTCCACCCCTCTCCACACAAACAATTTCCTCATGTTCCCTTCATTTCTCTCCCTAGCTGTGCTCTGTGGACATGACAGCCCATGTCACCTATCGAAGGGTGGCTATTTTGTCCTCCAGAAACTACAGAACATAGGACTCCTACATGGTACGTGTCTTTCCTGCATTTTCCTGGTGCTTCCAAACCATTTATCTCACTTATACTTGCAAACTCTCATCTGCTTTGAAGTAAATGTCTGGATTGGGACATCACACCATGCCTCTCAGTCATTCTGGAAGTGACATTGAAACAGACCCCCAAATGGTATGAGCAATGGCTAGGCACCAGTGAGGAGTGGCTTGTTGGTAGCCTCTGGGGAACCAGTGAGCCCAGCGTCTTAGATCTGAAATAATTCATCAACAAGGTTTTGTCTTGGGTAGCATGAAATTGATAATGTTTAATGAAGTGAGAGAAGAGGGCCCTTGGGAGACATTAGGGGCCAGGTAAGGAAGAGATGAGTAGGTCACAGTCAGGGTGCAGAGACAAACATAAACTCAGACAGTGCAGCTCTAGATGAAACAGGATGCTGTGACAGAACTGTCCAGTTCCACACAAGAAAGAGAAGCAAGGAAGAATGGTCTGAAGAGAGCAAGGAAGTCTCGATAGAAGGATATTTTTACATGAAACTCTAGATACTGGAAGACTTCAAAGATGTTAGAAATGGTGGGGAAGACTGTTTATGTGGAAGAAAGGATATGGGTGTGGCAAAGATGCAAAAAAGACAATGTCATGTAAATATAAATAATTTCAACGGAAATGGGAACTAGAGATAGATTTTATGCTGTTGCTTGTTTGTTTGACTGTTTGATTGGTTATTTTATTATTCCATAATATAAATGGAATGGAATGTGCATACAGTGTAACCTAGCAGATTATCTGCATGCTCAAAACAGTGTTCCAGACTGTTGTGTCTAGACTAGACAAAAAGCATATTCATAAGGGGATAAATTGGAGGCAGACATTCACTTGAATTATCTTTACAATATTATAATTCTTTGAAATTCTATGTCATAAAAGGATGTGATATGCATTTAATAAAACACACTAGAATTATCCTAGATCCATTATCCCAAAAATGTATGACCCAATGGGAATGTTAAGGAGAGAAGAGCATATCACAGGGCAACCTCTTGCCTTTTCCCTTTCCAAATTATTCTTTTAAAAATTTGGTGAGTTATTTTTCATTAATATTCACACATTATCATGATGAGTAAATTGCCTGGTAGCTCAAAGGTTTTTGCTCCTAAATTCCTGGGTTTTATTTCCTGTACAGCTTTCCCAGAAAGAATGCAGGACCACACATCATCACATGTAGGTTTAACTCACAGGACAAAGGAGTGAGAAGAGTGTGTGTTTTCAGTCTCAAAATTACCTTCCATTGCCATTGTCTGAAATTTACTTCAATGGCCTCTCTCTTCTGACTTCAAGAAGAGCTGCGAAGTATGTGATCATATGTGGATGGTACTGAACCCATACAGATGTAGACATTCTACTGACAGAGGATAGAATAGTCACCATGACAACACATGGAATGTAACACTATGAGGAGGAATAACCCAAGGGATGCAATTATGTAGGGAGAGTAGGTAGGAGGTGGTGATTTTTATATGGAAGAATGCAGAGATAAAGTAAAGTTGGGATTTTCTTTTCTTTCTTTGATTTCTGGCTTGGGCTATTGTAAATGGTGGCACCTGCTTCAGGGGACTTTGGCAGTTTGTTGGGCATGATGAATTTGGTATCACTGTGAGAGAACACTTGCAGAACTCCCTTAAACTGGCATGGCAAAAACAACAAATAGATATAAGATGGCCATGCAATGATTCATTGGTGTATGATTTGGTGTCCTGAAAATTCAAAAGGACAAAAAAAAGTTAATTATAATGCCAAATAGCTAGTATAGAATGAAATTGTGAGTGGCTCAGCTGATTGATTTCATAAAAGGAGCATTGCTTAGCTCTCTCAGACATGCCTGAATGTGTGTGTATATGGGTGGGAAGCAAACCACACATCGTCATTCAACATACTTCATTTCCATTTTTGCCAGAAAGCCTCATGGACCAATTTTGCCAGGCAGTGAGTACATGATATATTTCTCATTCACATCATTGAATTGTATTTCTGTAGTCAGTTATATACTTTCATATCCTGAATACAACTCTCTCTTTCTAGAATACAGTTGTTCAAATGTTAACATAAAATATAAAGAAATAACTATAACAACAACAATAATAAAATAATTATAAAAAATGCTAATATGGTAATTTTGGAAACAATAAAATAAACAGTGATAATAATTGTCCCTGTATAACTAATAAGTGCTAAACTCTGTTCTGTGTGTGTTCAATGTGTGTACACAAGTATGTGCATGTATGTACCTGGGTGTATGTGTGCATGTGTGTTATATAATGTCTTATCTCATTTATTCTTCAAAACTTTGAGTCAAGTACTGTTATTGTCCTGATTTCATAAAAATTCATTTCAGATAAAATTTTATGTCTGAACGATGTGCTACATTATAAAGAGACATAATATAAAATATTTCAAAGTTACTGTATTTGCATTTATTTTTCTCATTTTTCTCTTCAAATCATGGAAATTTTTAGCTTATATTGCTACTTTCTTAATATAAGTAGTTGGGTCAGTAGCATACCCATTCCTAGGCAAACTCATATTTTCATACATTTATGATATGCATTTTCCATGTCAACTCCTTTAAATAAACAATGATTTTTTTCCATCCATATTTAGGGAAACCCATTATCAGACCTCTGCCTCTTCTATGAAATTCCATTACAGTGAATTATCAGCAATGACCACTTAACTGAAATAAATTGCACACCAACCATGTAAGTCCGGTATGTGAAGACAGTGCATATAATTGCTATATCAATTTGGTCATTGATATCATAGAATTATGATTATTATATTAGAATACATCCACAAATAAAAGCAGTGTTATCTTTTAGTATAAAATATAAGTGTGTAAATTAGACTTAATATTCCCAGGATTTCTATATCAAATACTTTTCAAAATAAATGTTAGGAAGAAATGATCTTTTATTTTTGTCTTTTTTCTTACAATCAAAACTTTCATATAAAGATGTACTGTAGGAGCATACAAATAATTGAATAAATGTGCAGTCATACAGATATTATTGAATAACTTCCTTATGTTTAAATATAAATTCCCTTCTTGTTAAATTTAAAGAAATATTCTGAATATTATTCATATACTGAGAGATTTTGGCAGAAAGATGAAAAGAATATTTTTGAAACTGGTTAAGTTAAATTAATGCATGCATAATGCAGTTTGAAAATCTTGATATGTGTATAATAGTAAAAATTGTTTGAGTGTACCACATTCACTGGGTAGAGTATTTAGGCCTTTCTTTTACATGGGAGGAAAGTTTGGGATATAGCTAAAGCCATGGTATCTAATGATGACAGCATCTTCTGTAATTAGTTTCCAAACTTCTAGAGGATAGGATGGTGTAAGCTGACTGTTACATCTCTTTACTTATATTTAGCATTATTAGACAGATAATATTTTATGTCAGGTAGAGAGAAAGAGACTATAATTTTATAAGAGTAGCACAGATTTGGAAGAGTTTACAGGATATGTAACATTTGTCTTCCCACTTTTTAATACAGTGTTAGGAAGCTCCCAGAACATACCTTTTTGGATTCAAGACCAGATTTCATTCAACATCCTGGATAGCATAGAAGGTATCATTTTATCTATCATTCTAGCATCATGGGAGGATACTTCAGATGCCAGTAAGGCAAAAATACATAAAATATCATTGTAGGAGGTTGCCTGGGTGGCTTAGTTGGTTAAGCATCAGACTCTTGATCTCAGCTCAGATCTTCAATTCAGAGTTATGAATTCAAGCTCTGTTTTGGGCTCCACGCTGCATGTGGAAAATATCTTTAAAAAAAAAAGGTGGTTGTAGAAACTTCAGGTGTCCCATGTAAGTGGAAAGAAGTTAATAGAACAAAGAAGATGAAGTGGTTAGTGAATATATTATGGAGTGCTTCTAATATCTGAAGATAAAATATAGATATTCTTGTGGAGGCAGCACAAACTCTTTAAAAATGTAAATATAATTGATGTACTGTGGTACACTTTTATTTTTTTTTAATTTTTTTTAAAGATTTTATTTATTTATTCGACAGAGATGGAGACAGCCAGCGAGAGAGGGAACACAAGCAGGGGTAGTGGGAGAGAAAGTGGCAGGCTCATAGCAGAGGAGCCTGATGTGGGGCTCAATCCCGAAACGCCGGGATCACGCTCTGAGCCAAAGGCAGAAGCTTAACTGCTGTGCCACCCAGGTCCCCCTGTGGAAAACTTTTAATATCAGAGTCCATATTCAAAAATTCATTTAGCAATCATTCACTGAGAACATACAATAGACCAGGGATTGCTAAGTGATGGGGACCTGTAGAAAATAGATATTACACCTATTTACTTTCTATCTTTTTTTTTAAAGATTTATTTATTTTAGAGAAAGAGAGAATGGGGGGGGGAGTAGAGCAAGAGAGAATCTTAAGCAGACTTTGTGCTGAATGCAGAGCCTTACCTAGGCCTCCATCCCATGACCCTGATATCACAACCTGAGCCAAAACGAAGAGTTGGGCCTTTAACCAACTGTGCTCCCCAGTTGCCCCCATACTTCTCAACACTAAAATTGAGAATGGATTTTTCAGTGAGAATGAGTGTAACAAAGGAAATCATTAATGGAAAAAGGAAAACCAGAATGACAAAATTATGGGAAAAAGTGAGGAAAAGTCAACAACTTTGTATAGTGATATATTTAATTTGAGTTGTCAGTAATATTCATAAATTTATTTTTTTCATAGATTTTAGAGATTTATTTATGATCCACCAATTCGTGGGAGGCATCACTGCCCTTAAATATCAATCTATGTCCCAACCAATATTTACTGAGTCGTAGGTCAAACCAGTCAAACCAGCAAGAACTTCTTAAACATGCATATATCTGCAACTTCATTCAAAGGTTAATATTTTAATATACATAACCATATAGCAAAACAGTATTCACATTCCAGGCCATTAAAATAAAATGTAGAGGTTTATTTCATAATGAAGAATCTCAATACTCACTAAAACAGAAAAATTCAAATTAATCATATTTAATCAGGGGCATATTTGTACACTTGCTTCCCCAAAGGGAAAACCAAAACACATTTTATTCAAAATTATGAATAGTTCTTTTTGTATATTTAAAGATTTTGTTTTTAAGTGATTTCTACACCCAATATATTGCTTGAACTTACAACCCCGAGATCAAGAGTTGCATGCTTTAATTACTGAGTGTGGCAGGTGTCACAAACTTATGAATAGTTCTAAAGATGACAAATAAATTGTTTTATATGTTATTTCTTTTTCATGATTTGTGTCAGTTTTTCCCTAAATTGTACAACTATATCTGTGTGTGTTAGTATATATGCATGTATATCTATTTATTGAAGGATAGACCATACATGTTGAATTTGTGCACATAATAGTAAAGGGAACAGTTAAGTAACCACTATCACATCTAAACAATATCATTATTTAGGAAACAATCTAATTCCCTATATAAAGAATTAATGAAATATAATTCAATTTTGAGAAGTTAATAAAACTGGACTAATTAAAATATATTCTTATTTTAAGTGAATAAAATTTTTATTTTTTACATTACAGTATGTTATCTCAAATTACAAATACAGATTAAGCCAGTTATTATAGCATCTCATTACTTATTATTTTGTTTACTTATAATTTTAGAAAGATTTATAATTTTAAAAAGATATATAAATAATACATTTTATTTACTTTAAGGTTATCCAAACAAAAACTGATACAGAAAATTGAGTTCCATATTCTGTTCATTTATTCATGTATTTATAATATATTATTGAGCAACTACTGTGTACCAGGCATTGTTCAGCCACTCAGCTTATACAGAGAGCAAAATAATGATTTCACATTAGGAAATTTAAGTTCTGGTGGTTTAGAATGACAATAAACAATAAATATAGTTCATAAGTTTATTTAATATGTACTAGATGAAAACTGATTTGCAAAATACATCAAAGGACAGCACAATTGAACACTAAATCAAGACTAACGATGTACTATATGATGTACTCTATGTTGGCTAATTGCACATAATAAAAAATAGTAAAAGAAGAGTATAACTACATTTTAAAAAAAAAGGACAGCACAGTAAGAAATAGGCAAATTAGGGTGTGCAGGGGGAGATACTGAGATTTTAAGTCCACTGTTCAAGGGTAAGTCTCATTTAAAAGGTGATATTTGACAAAAGACTGAACTCAATTTAAGAATATGAAATTAATTGAATTTAAATTAAAAAATTCAATTAAAAATTAAAGGCAATAAAATTAAAAAATTAAAAGGCAAAAAAAGAGAAACGAATATGCAATTAAGATTCTGAGACTACATAGAGCGAACAGCTTACTCAGTGTAGCAAATATCATCAGTTGATTCAAACAAATAAGTGGCCATGTTGGTAAAACAAGGCCACTTCCAAAGCTGGTTGAGAGTCTATTGATTTTAACTGCAAAATATGCATCACTCTCATTTTACTATGCTTCTAAATGTAAGTGTTTTAGATTTACACTACTGCATTTTAGCTCTATTCTTTTCTATTTTAGGAATAAAAGAGTGAAATTCATGATGGGACATGAGAATCACAGTTTCACCAGTGATTTCATTCTTTTAGGACTCTTTTCTTCTTCTCAATCAAGTCTCATTTTCTTCTTTATCTTCATCATTTTTATTATGACGGTAACAGAAAACACAGTCATGATCCTCCTTATCCTCAGGGACTCAAGACCCCATACTCCAATGTATTTCCTGCTCAGCCATCTGTCTTTCATGGGCATCTTGCATATTTCCAACAGCGTTCCCAAGATGGTCACTGACTTTCTGTCAGGCAGCAGAACTATTTCATTTGCAGGTTGTGGCTTCCAGATATTTCTATCCCTCACGCTCCTGGGTGGTGAGTGCCTTCTCCTGGCAGCAAAGTCTTATGATCGCTATGTAGCCATCTGTCATCCACTGCACTATCCCATTCTTATGAATGACTACGTCCGTGTTCTCATGGCTGGAGGGTCCTGGCTTGTTTGGACTGTCAACTCCATAGTCCACACAGCTTATTCACTCCACTTTCCCTTCTGCGGCTCAAGAGCCATTGATCACTTTTTCTGTGAAGTCCCTGCCATCTCGAAGTTGTCCTGTGTGGACACAACACTCTATGAATGAGGAGTTTATGTTAGTGGCTTAATTTTTCTGCTTATCCCTGTCTCCGTAATCTTTGCTTCTTATGTCCAAATTCTCCTTACTGTCCTACAAATGAAATCATCAGAGGCACGGAAAAAGTCATTTTCTACCTGTTCCTTCCACATGATTGTGGTCACAATGTACTATGGGCCTTTTATTTTCACATACATGAGACCCAAATCATACCACACCCCTGGTCAGGACAAATATTTGGCAATATTCTATACCATCCTCACACCCACACTGAACCCCATCATCTACAGCTTTAGGAATAAAGATGTTTTGGAGGCAATGAAACATATGCTCAAAAGTAACTTTCTCTATCAAAAATAGTAATGAAAATGCTTGAAGCATCTGTTTTCTATATTAATATTCAATACTTAAAAGTTAATCAATTATTCATATTTCAGGAAAGAAAATCAAAGTTTCTCTCCATCAGCTGTGGAAAGAAGTGTGTATTTCCAAAACCCTGATAATAATAAAGTTTCACAGGTATTTGTTTTATAAACAACAAAATGTTTTACAACAAAAATGTATCACCCCCTTCCACTAAAATTCTAAGAGATTATAAAAATTGCCTTTTATAATACAATCACATATGAGATCTATCTATCCATATAACTTCTGTATTTTATGAAACAGTAAAATTATAATTATAATGTTGCAACCTTATCAAAAATTCACAAGAAAAATTTATAGGCAAATGGATGCAGGTGTTCAAAAGGTAAAAATTCTAGTTATAAGATACATAAATTAAAAATAAGTAAGTGCTGCAATGTAATGAACAGCATGGTGACTATAGTTAGCAATGTTCTATTGTAAATAAGAAAGTGGCTAAGAGTGTAGATTTGAGAAGTTTTCACCAGAAGAACATGAATTGTAATTATGTGTGGTGGTAGATGATAACTGTAACTGTTGGGATAATCATTTTACAATATGTACATATTTCAAATTATTATGCACTACATCTAAGAAAAGTACAATTATATCACTTATATCTCAGTAAAATATCTCAAAAATAAACAATGCATTTTATTACTTAATAAATATTCAGTGTATATTATATTATTAAATATGAATTTTAATTGAATGGATCATGTAATACATTTAATATATTCTATGTATTAAATGTTATTTAGTTAATGATATTACTAAGAATAACATTTATTAAAAGCTTTTAATAAATAGCATTCAATTTCCTTTAATATGCACTCTAAATAGTGAAAACACTTCATTTTGAAATCCACAATCCCTATTTTCTTGCACAATGATGGAAGCAAGTATTGCATGTAAGAATCTCCACACATCAATTTCATCCTTGTCCTAGTGCCCCTGGATCTTTTTACATTGTTATTTGTCTACTCGGATTCTCTCTCTCTCTCTCTCTCTCTCTTTTTTTTTCTTGATTTGGTCTTTGTAGGTTCTGTGTTGATATATACTTGTCCATTTCTTCTAGGTTATCCAATTTGCCGTCATATAATTATTTATGGTACTTTCATGATCCTTTGCATTTGTATGGTATCATTGTAAATTCCCTGCTTCTATTTCTGATTTTATTTATGTAAGTCCTATCTATTTTTTTTCTTAGTTAAGGTTTATCAACTTTTTTAATCTTTTCTAAACCTAACACTTAGTTTTATAGAACTATTTTATTTTTCTACTATTTATTTTTGTTCTGATACATTACCCCCTTCCTTTTTTGAACTTGTGGCTCATTTTGTTTTTCACTTTCCAGTTCCCTCAGTTGTGAAGTTTGGTTGTTGTTTGAGATCTTTCTTTTGAATTAATGTAGATATTTGCTGCTGAGAAACATCCCTCTTAAAGCTACTTTTGCAGCTTCCCACAGGTATTGATCCTTTTGCTTCCATTTTGTTTATTTCAGTTTTATTTTTTTCTTTCTCCTTTTGGACTTCTTCTTTCATCTATTGGTTGTTCAGGATTGTGCTGTTTAATTTTTACATACCTGTAAAATTTCCAGCTTTACTTGTGTTATTGATTTCTAGTTTCATGCCATTGCGGTCAAAAAAGTCATTGGTTATGACTTCAATCTTATTTAATATGTTAGGATTTTTCATCAATATAGAATCTATCCTTCATAATATTCCTTGTGTTCTTGACAAAAATATTTTTCTGCTTCTGTTGGATGGAATGCTTTGTATATTCCACTTGTGTCCATTTTGTCTAAAGAATTTTGTAAACCCAACAATTCCTTGTTGATTTTTTCTCTCAGTGATATTGTTCTAAGTGGGGTATTGAAGTACATTACTATCAGTGTATTATAATTTTTTTTTCTTTCAGCTTTTTTTCATTAATATATTAGATTCTTCTATGTTACATACATCTATATTTATCATTGTTATATCTTGTTGGGTTGACTTTTTTTGTCATTATATAATGCTCTCAGGGGTTTTTATTTGTTTGTTTTTTGTTTTTTTGTTTTTTACCATATTTGGCTTAAAATCTATCTTGTCTTTTACAAGTATAGTTATTTCTGTTCTCTTTTGGTTTTTGCTTCCATGGGATGTTTTTATTCTTTCCCTGTTATCCTAACTGTGCCTTTAAAGCTGAAGTTATTCTCTTGTAGGCAGCATAGAGCTGGGTTTTTTTTTTTAAGTTTTTTTTTATTATTTATTTATTCGATAGAGATAGAGACAGCCAGCGAGAGAGGGAACACAAGCAGGGGGAGCGGGAGAGGAAGAAGCAGGCTCATAGCGGAAGAGAATGATGTGGGGCTCGATCCCATAATGCCGGGATCATGCCCTGAGCCGAAGGCAGACGCTTAACTGCTGTGCCAACCAGGCGCCCCCTGTTTTTTTTTTTTTAATCTATACAGCCACTCTATGTCTTTTGATTAGATAATTTAACCAATTTATATTTAAAATAATTTTCAATACATAGGGACTTGCTAAGTCATGTTATTTTTGTTTGTATTTCCCATTTTTCTTCCTCTTCCTTTGCTGTCTATATTTGTAAAGTGATTGTTTTTAATAGGAGTATGCTTTGATTCCTTTTATTTTTTCTGAATTCAATGTACATTTTGCTCTTTGGTTATTGTACAACTTATATATAATATCTTATATATGTAACAGACTTTTTATGCAGAACACTTTTAACTTCAGTCACTTATGAAATGCAATTTGCAACATGAAATAAAGGAACAGTAAACTCATGAGGATTAAGATTATTCTTTTTTTTTAACAAGAAAAAAAAGTCAATCCCCAGCTGAACAGATCTGAAGATAATAGGAAAATCTATAAATTTGAATTCATAGATTTATGAATTTCCAAGTTAAAATTAAAAAACACAAAACACTATGTATTAAAGATAAGAGCTTTATTTTCTCTACTGGGGATATAGAAATATAGACAGAAGAGCCTACATTGATATGCAGAAGAGTGTCAGACTTCTGAAAAAAGTGTATTTATAGGTTGCCTGGACAGTCAAAATCATGATTTAATTAGAAAGAGCTTAGGGGCACCTGGGTGGCTCAGTTGGTTAAGCTTCTGTTTCGACTCAGGTCATGACCTCAGGATCCTGGGATCTGGTCCAACATCAAGTTCCCTGCTCAGTGGGGCACCTGCTTGTCCCTCTCCCTTTGCCCCTCACTCCTGATCATGCTCTCTCTATTGCTCTCTGCTTTCTGTCTTAAATAAATAAATAAAATCTGTAAAAAAATAATTAGCATGAGATTATAAGAAATACAGAGTTGAAAATGGAATTAGATAGTAAGATATTTTAAGAATAGCCCATAAATGAAAGTCACACAGAGGAGGTGTAAAGACTTATTGTTGTTATGGGAATTTGAGTTTCTCTGTGTGTTGTAGCAGGGAGTTACACTGTCCACTGAGCACATATGCAGGATACAGGATGCTGGATATGTTCTTTATATTCTATGATGGATCATCCAAGACAAAGCAGACATTTCTCTGTGGAGGACTTCCTCTGCTAGATGTAGAAGAAATAGAAGACTAATTAGATGAGATCATGTAACAGTGTTTTTTGTTTTTTGTTTTTTCTTATTCCCCTCACTTAGAGATTTCAGTCCAACCAGACTCTGGGCCACACCATTTATTTCAATTAAATGAAGTATGACATTTTACCCTGTATATGCCCACTTTTTTATTTACAAGTTCTTGTTTTTCTATATGTGAACTCCTGAAACAATATGCATTAACATAATTGAGTGATTCAAGTAAGTATTTTGGTGAAAGTTTGTATTGCCTGAATTTATGTTGTATCTGTCTATTCTGCCACTAAATTATTTGTGTTTCCCTTTGGAAAAAACAGCCAAAAAAAACACAAGAAAAGAAAGTTACTGTATATCAAAATTCATATTTCAATATGTGAAGAAGTCTAGGGTATCCTTCAATCTGAAAATAGGTAAAAATTAGGGGTGCCTGGTGGCTCAGTCGGTTAAGCATCCAACTCTTGATTTTCCCTCAGGTCATGATCTCAGGGTCCCGAGATCAAGCACTGGTCAGGCTCTGTGCTGGGCATAGAACCTGCTTAAGATTCTCTGTCTCCCTTTGCTTCTCCATCAAAAAACAACAACAATAGAAATAGGTAAAATTGAAAGAGAAACTCAGTCATTTTAAATTAGTGGTTATGGACTGTGTGATTATGCGGGAGTTACTATTAGTGCTAATATACATTAAAATAGTAACAAAAATATAATTTATTTACTTCTCTCTTCTATTAATTTAAATTATTATGAAAGCACTTATATTTTTTAAAAATGTTCTATTTATTTCTGATTGTATAAAATATCTTACTTTTAAACGTTTATTTAATCCATCAATGAATTTGGTGGAAAGAGAAATCACTTTGCATTTATTACTATCTAGATGGATTTTAAATATATTTTTCTAGCTTATTAAATATGTTTCTCTTTGTCAACTAAACAATGTTTACCATCATATATATATAAATTAATAATGTAAAATAAATGTAAAATATAATAAAATAATAAATAAAAATAATATAAAATAAAGAGAAATTTCTCTGTTGAGGACTTCCTCTGCTATAGGTAGAAGAAATTGGAGGCTAATTAAATGAAATCATGGAACACTTTTTTGTTGTTTTTTTTTTCTGTTTTTGTTTTTTTCCTCACTTAGAGAGTTCAGTCCAACTGGCCTCTGGGCCACACCATTTATTGAAATTAAATGAAGTTTGATTATTTTGCCCTCTATATGTCCACATTTTTACTTACAAGATCATGTTTTTCTATATGTGAACTCCTGAAACAATATGCATTAAGATAATGGAGTGATTCAAGTAAGGTGTTTTTTGTTTGGTTTGGTTTGGTTTGGTTTGGTCTGCACTACCAAAGACTTTTTTTTGTTTGGTTTTAGTGTTCTGCAGGAATTTATGTTTCTTTTTTTTTTTTAAGATTTTATTTATTTATTTGAGAGAGAGAGAATGAGAGAGAGAGAGCATGAAAGGGGGTAGGGTCAGTGGGAGAAGCAGACTTCCTGCTGGGCAGGGAGCCCGATGTGGGACTCCGTCCCAGGACTCCAGCATCAGGACAGGAGCCAAATGCAGTTGCTTAACCAACTGAACCACCTAGGATCCTATGTTTCATTTTACAAAATTTTAACTCCCATTGGAGTGATGCCATAGTTTTTATTTAATTTAAAATAATTATTGACTCCTCTCTTTCTCTAACATCTTACATCTCTTCACCAGCATACCTGTTGGCTTCACCTTTAAAACAGGTTCCATATTTGCCCACTTCTCAACAGCCCCCGCAGATCCTTGAGCTCAGCCACCATTGTGTCTTGCTTTGGTACCATGAAGAACTTTTAATTGCCCTCCCAATTTTCAATTTTCTATTTTCTGCTCTTCTAATTTGTTTTTTTTCTTTTTCTAGTATTTTATACCATGTTATGTTAGTCACCGTACACTACATCATTAGTTTTTAATGTAGTATTCCATGATTCATTGTTAGCATATATCACCCAGTGCTCCATACAATACATGCCCTCCTTATTACCCATTACTGGGCTAATCCACCCTCCTCCCCTCTGAAACCCTCACTTAGGTTCCGGTAGTCCCTAGTCTCTCAGGGTGTGACTCCCTCTCTGATTTCCCTCACTTCAGTTTTCCTTTTCTTCTCCTAATATCTTCCATGCTATTCCTTATTTTCCATGAATAAGTGAACCATATGATAATTGTCTTTCTCTGCTTGACTTATTTCACTTAGCATAACCTCCTCCAGTTCCATCCACATCAATGCAAATGGTGGGTATTCATCCTTTCTAATGGCTAATATTCCATTCTATATATGAACCATAACTTCTTTATCCATTTGTCTGTTGAAGGGCATCCCAGCTCCTTCCACAGTTTGGCTATTGTGGACATTACTGCTATGAACATTGGGGTGCATGTGCCCCTTATTTTCACTATCTGTATCTTTAGTATAAATATCCAGTAGTGATTGCTGGGTCATAGTGTAGCTTTATTTTTAACTTTTTGAGGAAATTTCACACTGTCTTCCAAAGTGGCAGTACCAACTTGCATTCCTACCAACAGTGTAATAGGGTTCCCCTTTCTCCTTTCCAACACTTGTTTCTTGCCTTGTCCATTCTTGCCATTCTAACTGGTGTAAAGTGGTATATCAAGTGGTTTTGATTTGAATTTCCCTGATGGCTAATGATGTTGAACATTTTTTCATGTGTCTGTTAGCCATTTG
>NW_023250280.1:0-4625 GCF_002007445.2 Ailuropoda melanoleuca | reverse complement strand
GACACTGGATAATATCACGGGGACCTTTGTTGTATCCCCAAATCCCCTATGAGCCAAAACCCACCAAAGCACTAATAGGGTCTGTGTATAGCAATGTCCTTCACCTGGACCCAGAAGATGCCAGAACAGATGGGCTCCGGGGAGCCTGCACCAACTGTGAGCTGGCTGGAGGCCCAGGTGGGGATGTCAGCAGGCAGGGCATCACGAAGATGAAGATGTACAGAGTGCAGAAGGTCACAACAGCAGGGAATATGAACTTGGAGCTCACCCGACCCCAGGAGGCAGGCACTGCAGTGGCCCCATCACAGAGGAGGAGACTAAGGCTCAGAGAGGTCAAGTACCTTGTCCTTGATCGAGTGAGTGGAATTGGCAAGATCTGAACCTGGGTCTACATGACTCCACAGGCCCTGCTCCTAATCAATGTTTTCCATTTCCCTATAAAAGCAGCCACCAGGAACGGGGCAGCCTGCATTCCGGCAGAGCTGAGCCCTGGCACGGTGGAGGGACCCCTGTGGACAGGCAGCCTGCCTGGTGGCCCATAGGTTGGGGGCTCCACCCTCACTTAGATTGGGGGATTTGAGGAGGAGGCAAGAGAAGCTGTCAGGCCCATCTGTAGATTGTGCAGGTGTCTTGAGCGGGAAGAGGCTCTGGGGCTCCAGGAGAACATGCCCAGAGGCAGGTCTCACTCAAGCTCAACCATGGTGGCTGAACTTAGGGTGGGGCCAAAATGACACGAGCAGAAGTCCAGTGCTGATCTGGAAAGTTCCACAGTGGGTGCCCGGGTGTGCTGCCCTGTGGTGCCTGGCCTGGCCTCCAAGGGCACAGGGGCCCCAGCCCGGAGCCTCCACGGAGGCCCCAGAAACTGCCTGGAAGGTGCACCCACCTCTTCACAGGCATGTCCACCAGTCATGTAGGAAACCCAACCGAAAGGAAGAAGCCTGAGAAGTCAGGCTCCCCTCGGGCCTTGACATCCATCGCTCCCAAACCTGGCTGACCATTCTGCCGACGGCAGCCCTGCCATGGGGCCTTCACTATCTCACAGTCTCTGCTTGAGCTCTCTCCAGCCATCTGGACAGTGATCGAACATTTCTGTCCCAGGCCCTGCACAGTGAAGCCACCTCAGATCCTCCCGGGGGAGAGAGTGGGACATGGGGGCCTAGCCCTGGATGAGTGCAGCCAGTTGTGCAAAATCTGGAGTAAGAGTGTTCTAGGCAGAGGGAAAGGCCCTGGGTGGGGGGGCAGGCATGTCCACCTGCGACCAGCAAGGCGGGAACCAAGGGAGCAAGAGGGGGAGCGGCTGGCGGAAGGTGAGGCTGGAGTGCAGGGCTGACCAGGGAAGGGCAGAAGGCCACAGGAAGGGGTTTGGCTTTTACTCCAGCCACCTGAGCACCTGGGGCATTTTGAGAGGGAAGCGTCATGAGCTGATCCCCGTGTGGGCCTCTGAGCGGAGGATGGATGGCAGGAGCCTCAGCAGACAACTCTGAGGCCGGGGTGGAAAGCAGTGAGTGGGCTGGGGACGGAGCGGTGGGGTTGGCTGAGCCACCACACGGGGAAGAAGAGGAAAAGTCAACACCCAGGATGCCTCCTTGGTTTTTGGAGGAAATGGATGGGCGGGTGGGTGGTGAAGAGCTGGAAGAAGGGAGTTGGGTGGAAATTTAGGAGGAGTTCCACGGGGTTGGAGTAAGTCTGAGAGGCCTGCCAGCCCCCAAGGAGGAATGGTCTGAGGCACTGGAGCTAGGTGTCTGGGCTTCAGCAGAGAGGGCAGAGCTGGAGAAGTAAATTGGGGGTTCCCAGTATAGAGGGGCATTTGGCATGTCCTGTGGGTCAGGCGCAGGGCTAACAACAGTGAACAGGTGACAAAACTGTGGCTTCCAGAGGTTAGGTAATGTGGCTGAGGTCACACCATGACCCAGGATGAGCATCTAGGTCCCCTTCCCCACGTGGGCAAGGTGGTGGCCTTCAGTGTCTCATCAGCGCCTGGAACCTACAGATGTTCCACAAACGTCTGTGGCCATCTCGACACACTGTGCTTACTCCAGAGGGAGGGACAGCGTTGCTCTGGAACCCCCTCGCTGTCCCATGGAGAGGCTGGCTCACTCAGAGGGGAAAGAGACCTTCTCCCCAGCTTCCTGCTTTTTCTTTCAACATTGGGGCCTTGCCACAGGCCATGGGTCCAGCCAGAAGGGAGGTGCACCTTCCAAAGGATCCACGGGTCGGACATTTGGAAAGCTGACCCCTTGTCCCTGAGATGGACCTCAGGGCAAGCTCACACTGAGACCCCACACCACTTCCCTTTCTCTTCCCCACATAGGAAAGAACCAGAAGGTCTACAAGCAAATGGCCTGCCCAGGAGCGGGCCTGCTGGACTAAGGCCAAGAGGCCCAGAAGACACACGGCTCATCACGGCTGATTTAAAAATTCCTTTGCTGGGAAGGGGACCATTGGCCAATGGCTGAGGAGTCTTACCAGAGAGGAAGTCAGCTAGGACACCTTCCGAAACAAACATCACCCCCCTGGAGCTTGGCACAGATATCGCCCCGCCCCCGTTAATGTCCTGACAAGACGTTCCCATCCCAGGGGGCTGTGCCGGCACCAGGACAGATGCACCGGGGACCTCCATAAGCACACCCGGTCTTTGGAGCCCACAGCCTGAGGAATCTGTTCAATGACCCTTTATGGGAGGTGTCAAGGCACGCACGTGGTCGAGCCTCCCACGTGAGAAAAGGATGTCCCCTTCCCCTGGAAGGGACTAATAAGCCCATGTCAGCAGTGACCACAGGAAAAAATCAACACTGAGTGCAAGAAACCCTTTTTTCTCCTACCTCCCTGGCGATCCTGGTGCCTCCCCGCCTCTTCTCTTTTTCTCTGTCCTTCTCTCTCCCCTTGCCTGCTTTTCCTCTTTCCTCATCCTCCTCTCCTCCTTCCCTCCTCCATCCTTCCCCCTTTCCTCTCTCCGGGAACCCATGACCCCTTGGAGGCCAAGCCAGCTCCCTAATTTCATCAGTGGAGACTTTCGTCTTGGCTGCCCCAGACCTGACACTTTCCTGATGGTTTCAATTTTCTGCTCTGCG
The DNA here is from genome assembly GCF_002007445.2 of Ailuropoda melanoleuca. NCBI lineage: Eukaryota > Metazoa > Chordata > Mammalia > Carnivora > Ursidae > Ailuropoda > Ailuropoda melanoleuca. The sequence continues at coordinate 1,554 of NW_023250280.1, read as the reverse complement.
CTTCCCTGTTTTATAGCAGTAGTATTAAAAGCGGGAGCATATCACTTTGTTCTCTTTTGTATAAAAACTTCCCTCTCACTTGCGTGCGCTCTCAGCTCACCGCCTTCCCCTTGGTCGGAGGCTCATGATTCGGTAGTAATAACGCTCTGTTTATACTTGCCATAAATGTCAAGCCCAAATAATATACTGCCCTTGAATCTTACCCTGCAACTCTGGGATTTACGCACAGCTTGAAATGCAGAGTCACAAGGCTTCCCAAATGACTACCGCCCTTCGAAGGCCCCCTGGCAGACCCACCCTGAGTGGACAGGTAGGCACAAGGGCATGACGCGTTGACCAGATCAATTGTTCCCCCAGTCTCAGTTTCCACATCTGCGACCAGATCAGCCTACATACCCTGGAAGGTGGGTTCAGGGTCCAGCCACGGGGCCCAACCATCCACTGCAGATGAGGCAGAGGCCACCCCAGGTGTCTCTGCTGGAGGAAACTTTCCTGGTGTGGGACTCCCTCCCTCTCTGAGTTTGGAGGGGTTATGGCCCTTTCTCACAGAGCAGCCTCACCCCTACACTCTGCGTTTCGGCTGGGTCAGGAGCCTAGAGGCACGTCTGGCCTTCATTCTGCTAGAAGTTCCTACCTGGCTGTTTCCAGCTCCCCGCACGCCTGGCATAGCACTACGATTAGCAGTCAGTACGCTTCACCAGCTCTGCACTTTCCCCAAATGAAAGTAATCCTTCAGACAAGAGGCCGGTGCCTGGGAAGAGTGCAAGGCCACTTGGATTCTGTCTCGGAGAAAATGCTCCTCTTGGAAGGTGGCCTGTGTGTGTCAAGTCCCAGACGTCATGCTGCCCAGCCCCCACATTCCTGGGGTCCAAGGACGCTGAGCTTTGCCTCCACCAGAGCAGCTCCGGGGGACAGCAGGGGGACCACAAGCCAGGGGGACGCAGCCAGCAGCTGGGGCCACATGCAGGGACTGCCTGCCACTAAGCACACGGGTGTCTTCACACGCTGGTGGCCCCCACCTCAGCCCGAGGGAGAGAACGGTCCCAGCAGAACTTGATGGGCCACAAACCCAATTCCAAGAAGTCCTCTGTCTAGTACAACAGGCGTGCGTGTTGTGCTCACACACATGCCCATATGTTCACACGTGTGTACACACATCGTTAGGGTTTCTGGGATTTGTATAACCCCCCCCCAATTCCATATCAGTGGTTTAATTTGAAGGCAGGCGTCCTGGGAAAATGGTTTGGGCTGCCTATAAAGACAAGAAACGAACTTTCCTGATAGCTGGGGGGCTTCTCAACACAGGCACGGCCGCCATGAGGAGTAACGTGCAGCCATCAAGGGACTTTTCAATCAAAGGCCAGACGCCAGCTTCCTATCCGTGACATCACAGAGCCAGTTCGACTACACTTGGCCCACCTTAGAACCTTCCCGGAACAAGGGAGGGGAAATGAATAAAATAAAAGACAAGAAGATTTCAGGTCTCCCCCAGGTTGGGGATTCTGTGACTGTGTCTGTAGGGAATCAGGGAATGGCAGGGGCTCGGGGCCTGGG
>NW_023250279.1:433-705 GCF_002007445.2 Ailuropoda melanoleuca | reverse complement strand
GGAATATTTTTCCATCTTTTTATGTCTTCCTCAATGTCTTTCTAGAGTGATTTATAGTTTCTAGAATATAGGTCCTTTACATCTCTGGTTAAGTTAATTCCAAAGTAATGTATGGGTTTTGGTGCTATTGTAAACGGGATGGATTCCCTAATTTCTCTTTCTTCAGGCTCGTTATTCGTGTATAGAAATGCAACTGATTTCTTGGCATTGATTTTGTATCCTGCCACATTACTGAATTGTTCTATAACTTCTAATAGTTCGGGAGTGGATTA
>NW_023250279.1:0-187 GCF_002007445.2 Ailuropoda melanoleuca | reverse complement strand
ATAATATTTGCAGTAGGCTTTTCATAGATGGCTTTTATGAGATTGAGAAATGTACCCTCTATTCCTACACTCTGAAGGCTTTTAATCAGGAAAGGATGCCGTATTTTGTCAAATGTTTTTTCTGCATCAATTGAGAGAATCATATGGTTCCTGAGTCTTTTCTTGTTGACATGATGTATCACACTGA
>NW_023250278.1:1176-1266 GCF_002007445.2 Ailuropoda melanoleuca | reverse complement strand
ACAGTGTGGAGGTCCCTTAAAAAGTTAAAAATTGAGGTACCCTATGATCCAGCCATTGCACTACTGGGTGTCTACCCCAAAGATACAGAA
>NW_023250278.1:0-852 GCF_002007445.2 Ailuropoda melanoleuca | reverse complement strand
GAAACATGAGAGACTATGGACTATGAGAAACAAACTGAGGGCCCCAGAGGGGAGATGGGTGGGGGAATGGGACAGACCGGTGATGGGTAGTAAGGAGAGCACGTATTGCATAGTGCACTGGGTGTTATACGCAACTAATGAATCATCGAACTTTACATCGGAAACCGGGGATGTACTGTATGGTGACTAACATAATATAATAAAAAATCATTTAAAAAAAAGTACATAAAAACAGACAATAAATTAGTAACAGAATCTTTGTACATTAAGGAAAGTTACATTGACTAGTTGAAACTAATTTCTCTCTTGCATTCTAAAATGATAGCAATAATTTTTATCGTATAATCAGATTAACTGTAGCTTTAATGTATTCTCCTCCTTCAAAATAGCTTATCTTTGAGGTTCTGAATTTTAGTTGCCATAACAACCTGAGTAAACCCTTTATTGCTGCAGACATCTGTAGCTATTTATAAATACAACAGCTGGATCTGTCCAGCTAAATTTGTTTTATAAGACACTAAAGCATTTTCATTTGCTCTGAATAAACTTGAGGAAAATGTCAGGACCATTAAAAGTAAAACATTTCTATATTTTAAATATAGAAATTTACTATAAACTATATAGAATAAGTCAAGATGGAAAATTATTGCATTTTCATTGCATTCTTTCCTAAAGAAATATCAGTGTCAGCACCAAGCTTTCTAAACTGTCAAACTTTTTCTAAATTAAAATATGCTTATCTTAAAATAAATTTCTTCTCTTCATAGTTAAAAATACAAACAATACACAAAGAAGTAAACACTAGCATTTACGTAAAACATTTTTCAGCAGCTAAGACAAATTCATTAAGAA
>NW_023250277.1:330-500 GCF_002007445.2 Ailuropoda melanoleuca | reverse complement strand
GAATCACACAGGACCTTCCCTATTGATTTCATTTGGGGAAAAGAAACAATGTAGTACTGTTTTTGTTGTTTGTTCTCAGCCATGGAATGATTTCCTTTTGTCTGCCCTGTTAATGTTCAGATGGAGCTACATGATGACATCTGCAGGTTTTCTGTGTTAGATGCATCTAG
>NW_023250277.1:0-203 GCF_002007445.2 Ailuropoda melanoleuca | reverse complement strand
TGTTGGTTGTTCCTCTGTGTTGACTTTGTTCCTTTGTGTGGACTTCGTAAAATAAAACAAGCCTCCTAAAAAAATACTACTACTAATATATTTTTAAAGTATATCCCAGAAAGAAAAACGCAGACCCAAATGCCTTCACAGTGCATTATACTAAACACTTAAAGAATCAATTCGAATCCCACACAAACTCTTCTAAAAAGCAA
>NW_023250276.1:0-1146 GCF_002007445.2 Ailuropoda melanoleuca | reverse complement strand
TGGTACATGGGTACATAGTAGGTGCTCAATAAACATCTGATGAATGCATCAGCATAAAGAAGAAAGCATGAGACATTTGACCAAAAGAAAGCAGTGATAAAATGGAGACCATAACCACGGTGTCGGATTATGAAGGTTCTTAAATGCCAGAATAATGAGGTTAGAAGTCACTGTGAAGACAGCTGTGGGCTACTGGCAAGAGGTGATATGCGTATGGCATTTCAGGGACATGAGTTTGGTATTGTTATGCAAGGAGACTAGAAGGGAGAGAGATTGGGATCTGGAGAAAGGTTTAGTAGGCCACTGGAACAATCCAGTGTTCTGCCAAAACCTAGAAACTCTTGAAATAGCCAAGGAAAAAACAAAAACAAAAACAGAAAATGAGAGGGGGAGGTAGTAGGAGATATGCAATTTCATTGGAAAAAAAGAGAATTAATTTTTTTATTAAAGATTTCATTTATTTATTTGACAGAGATAGAGACAGCCAGCGAGAGAGGGAACACAAGCAGGGGGAGTGGGAGAGGAAGAAGCAGGCTCATAGCAGAGGAGCCTGATGTGGGGCTCGATCCCATAATGCCGGGATCACGCCCTGAGCCGAAGGCAGACGCTTAACCGCTGTGCCACCCAGGCGCCCCGAGAATTAATTTGATCACTGATTGGAATAATCATAGTTATGAAAGATTGAATGCCTAGTATGCATTATAAACTGGACTAGGTACTTTTTCATACATAATCTTATCATCACTCATAAAGTTGTATTTTAAAATGCCTGTTTTATGGATTGCACTACAGAAGCTCTGAGAGGTGAGGCAAGGCACCAACATGGGTACAGCTAGGATGTGGCAGTGCCAGTATTTGAACTCTTGTCCATCTACAGCTAAACTGGCACGTGCCTCTGTGACATCCATCATGTGTCTGGGGGTTATACTGAGGGTGATAGGGTGAGGATATGACATGGGTAGTTAGTCCAATCTGGGTACATGGAAGATCTATGGTGAGCCTGACATGATGGCAGCTGGGGTGGGGCTTCTGGCGGAGTAGGGATGGGTGGGATGTTTGATATGACCTCACTGCATTTGAGGAGCCCAGGAAGGTCCAGTGGAGTTGACTACCCCAAGTTGGAGAATTTGGGTCTGGAATTTGGGA
>NW_023250275.1:0-2296 GCF_002007445.2 Ailuropoda melanoleuca | reverse complement strand
AAAAAAAAAAAGAATACTCTGTCCAGCAAGGTTATCATTCAGAGTAAGAGTTTCCTAGACCAAAAAAATAAAAAATAAAAACAACAACAAAAAACAAAACTAAAGGAGTTTATGACTACTAAACCAGCCTTGCAAGAAATATTAAAGGGGACTCTTTGCATGCAAAGGAGAGACCAAAAGTGACAAAGATAAGAAAAGATCAGAAAAAATCTCCAGAAATAATGATGAAACAAGTAATAAAATGGTAATAAATAACATATCTATCAATAATTACTTTGAATGTAAATGGACTAAATGCTCCAATCAAAAGACATAAGGTGTCAGAATGGATAAAAAAACAAGACCCATATATATGGCACCTACAAGAGATTCATTTTAGACCTGAAGACACCTGCAGATTAGGAGTGACGTGGTGGAGAAACATTTATCATACAGATGGATACCAAAAGAAAGCTGAAGCAGCAATACTTGCATCAGACAAACTAGAGTTTTTTGTTCTTGTATTGTTTTATTCTGCTTTGGTATCAGGGTAATACTGGCCTCATAGAATGATTTTGAATGTGTTTCCTCTGTTCTAGTCTTTGTAAGATTTTGATAAAGATTGTCATTAGTTATTTTTTTAATGTTNTGATAAAGATTGTCATTAGTTATTTTTTTAATGTTTGGTAGAATTCACCAATGAAACCATGTAGTCTTGAGCTTTTCTGTGCTGGGAGATTTTTATTCCTAATTCAACTTTCATTCTTGTTATTGGTCTAAGAAGATTTCCTATTTCTTGGATTCAAGATTCATAATTCAATTTTGGTAACTAGCATGTTTTTAGTAATTATCTGGTTCTCCCCCCAAGTTATCTGACTTGTTACTATATAATTGTTTAAAGTAATTTTTTATCACACTATTTTTATCTGTGGTTATCTGTTGGATTGTTTTCTCTTTCATTTCTCATTTTGGTTTTTGAGCTTTTTCTTTTTTTCTTAGTTAATGTAGTTAAAGCATTGCCAATTTTGTTTATTTTTTTTGGAAAAACTAGTCATTATTTTCAGTGTTATGTTATTGTTTATTCTGGTCCCTTTTCTGATTTTTCTTTGTGACTTCCTCTACTAAATTCCATCTAAGTTTCTTCTTTTTCTAGTTCCTTATGGTATAATATTAAGTTTACTTAATCTTTTTTCTTAATACAAACAATTATAGCATAAATTTCACTCTAACATCGGCTTTTGCTGCATCCCCCCCAAGTTATACATTATTATAATAAGCACTGAGTAATGTATAGAATTATTGAATCATTATATTGTACACCTGAAACTAATATAATACTGTATGTTAATTATATTTCAATAAGATAAAGAAAGTTAAAAATAATAGTGATAAACCAAATAAATAAATGTCTGGGAAGGAGGAAAATAAGTATGTCAAAGCAGAAAATGTGATACTTGGGTTCAGTATTGAAAGAAGGAAAAGATTTTTACAAGTGGAAGGAACAGGAGGTAAGTGGATAAATTTGATTAGTCATAACGAATGTGTCATAGATAATGGGCATATCACTGATAAAAATTTAGTGGTTTAATACAAGCATTTTAAGATAGATGAATGGATTGATGAATAACAGTGTGTAGGTTACAATGACATTTTGAATTAACTTAGATTTTTAAGGATTCTTACTCTCTCTTTTATTAATCCACATAGGTAAATTATGAATTCAAATTGAGAAATTTCCCAGGCTATGTTACATAAGAGCAATGTGAATATATCATAAATAAAACTGGTATCTCAGCAGATTTTGTGCAGAAACCCAGAACTTTCCTTAATATGAAAATGGAATTATCTGCAATGAACGAAATTGTATTTAAGCACTAACTATACTATACTCCTTTCTCTGTATGGGAAGGCATACTTCTTTCCATACTTCCAGCCATTGGGCTAGATAAATTATCAATTTTATATGGCTGTCCCTCTATTCAAATGATATAAAAGTACTAATGGTCTTAGCAAAAGAGGAGTTTCTTGCTGAGTACAGAAGCAGTAAGAAAAAAACTTTGATAGATCAGAAGAATAAACATAGTTAANGATCAGAAGAATAAACATAGTTAAAATGTCTGTGCTACCCAGAGCAATCTACACTTTCAGTGCCATCCCAATCAAAATACCAATGAAATTTTTCAAAGAGCTGGAACAAACAGCCCTTAAATTTGTGTGGAACCAGAAAAGGCCCCAAATCACCAAGCAATTGTTGAAAAGGAAAAACAAAGCTGGGGGCATCACGTTGCCAGATTTCAAGCTATACTACAAAGCTGTG
>NW_023250274.1:0-559 GCF_002007445.2 Ailuropoda melanoleuca | reverse complement strand
ACTCAGGAACCATATGATCCTCTCAATTGATGCAGAAAAAGCATTTGACAAAATACAGCATCCTTTCATGAATAAAACCCTTCAGATTGTAGGAATAGAGGGTATATTTCTCAATCTCATAAAGCCTTCTACGCAAAGCCTACTGCAAATATTATTCTCAATGGGGAAAAAATGGAAGCATTTCCCTTAAGATCAGGAACACGACAAGGATGCCCACTCTTGCCACTATTATTCAACATAGTACTAGAAGTCCTTGCAACAGCAATCAGACAACAAAAAGGGATCAAAGGTATCCAAATCAGCAAAGAAGAAGTCAAAATGTCTCTCTTCACAGATGACATGACATATAGAATATGGAAAACCCAAAGGAATCCACTCCCAAACTCNACAAAATCAATGCCCAGAAATCAGTTGCATTTCTATACATGAATAACGAGACTGAAGAAAGAGAAATTAGGGAATCCATCCCATTTACTATAGCACCAAATCCATACGTTACCTTGGAATTAACTTAACCGGAGACATAAAGGACCTATATTCTAGAAACTATAGATCACTC
>NW_023250273.1:1047-1190 GCF_002007445.2 Ailuropoda melanoleuca | reverse complement strand
CGTATCAGCGAATTGGAGGATGGGTTAGTAGAAGAAAAAAGAAAAATAGAAGCTGGACTCAAAAAAATCCACGCACACGAATGTAGATTACGGGAGATTATTGACTCTATGAAACGTTCCAATGTCAGAATCATCGGCATCCC
>NW_023250273.1:0-578 GCF_002007445.2 Ailuropoda melanoleuca | reverse complement strand
GGGGGGTTTTATAAAGGTAAAAAGGCCCCAAGAGTGATACAGAGCAGAAAGTCACAACGAATACAAACAAAGACTTCACTGGCAACATGGCATCATTAAAATCATCAGTCTCAATGTAAATGCTCTAAATGCTCCCATAAAGCGCCACAGGGTTGCAGATTGGATAAAAAGACATGACCCATCCATTTGCTGTCTACAAGAGACTCATTTTGAACCCAAAGATGCATTCAGACTTAGAGTAAGGGGATGGAGTACCATCTTCCACGCAAATGGACCTCAAAAGAAAGCTGGAGTAGCAATTCTCATATCAGATAGACTGGATTTTAAACTAGAGGCCATAGAGAGAGATACAGAAGGGCACTATATTATTCTTAAAGGAAGTATTCAACAAGTGGATATGACNCAAGCGGATATGACAATTATAAATATATATGCCCCCAACAGGGGAGCAGCAAAATACACAAGCCAACTCTTAACCACAATAAAGAGACATACAGATAAAGATACGCTAATAGTAGGAGACCTCAACACTCCACTATCAGCAATAGACAGATCACCTAAGCAAGAAATCAGCAAAG
>NW_023250272.1:0-1764 GCF_002007445.2 Ailuropoda melanoleuca | reverse complement strand
AGATCTTGGATACTAATCTTTTATCTGTAGTGTCATTTGCAAATATCTTCTCCCATTCTGTGGGCTGCCTCCTAGTTTTTTTGACTGTTTCCTTGGCTGTGAAGAAGNACTGTTGGATTCTATTAGCAAGGATCTTGTTGAGGATTTTGGCATCCATATTCATCAGGGATGTCAGTCTGTAATTCTCCTTTTTGATGGGGTCTTTGCCTGGTTTGGGGATCAAGGCAATACTGGCCTTNGCATCAATTGAGAGGATCATATGGTTCTTGAGTCTTTTCTTGTTGATATGATGTATCACATTGATTGATTTGCGAGTGTTGAACCATGCTTGCATCCCAGGTATGAATCCCACTTGGTCATGATGGATAATCCTTTTAATGTACTGTTGGATTCTATTAGCAAGGATCTTGTTGAGGATTTTGGCATCCATATTCATTAGAGAAATCGGTCTGTAATTCTCCTTTTTGAGGGGGTCTTTGCCTGGTTTGGGGATCAAGGTAATATTAGCCTCATAGAATGAGTTTGGTAGCTTTCCTTCTGTTTCTATTTTTTGAAATAGCTTTAGGAGAATAGGTATTATTTCTTCTTTGAATGTTTGGTAGAATTCCCCGGGGAATCCATCAGGCCCTGGACTCTTGTTTTTTGGGAGGTTTTTGATCATTGCTTCAATTNTATTATTTGGAAGGTTGTTTATCACTGACTCAATTTCTTCATAGTTAATTGGCCTATTTAAGAAATCTATTTCTTCCTGTTTCAGTCTTGGTAGTTTATAGGTTTCCAGGAAGGCCTCCATCTCTTCCAGATTGTTTAGTTTTTTGGCATATAGCTGTTGATAAAAGTTTCTAATAATCCTTCCAATTTCATTGGTGTTGGTTGTGACCTCTCCCTTTTCATTCATAATTTTATTAATTTGGGTCCTTTATTCTTTTAAATAAGTCTTGCCAGTGGCTTATCGATCTTATTTATTCTTTCAAGGAATGAGCTTCTAGTTCTGTTGATCTGCTCTACTGTGCTCCTGGTTTCTAATTCATATGGATGTCAAAATTCTCAACAAGATCCTAGCTAATAGGATCCAACAGTACATTAAAAGGATTATCCACCATGAGCAAGTGGGATTCATCCCTGGGATGCAAGGGTGGTTCAACATTCGTAAATCAATCAATGTGATACATCATATCAACAAGAAAAGACTCAAGAACCATATGATCCTCTCAATTGATGCAGAAAAAGCATTTGACAAAATACAGCATCCTTTCCTGTTTAAAATGCTTCAGAGTGTAGGGATAGAGGGTACATTCCTCAATTTCATAAAAACCATCTATGAAAAGCCTACAGCAAATAGCATTCTCAATGGGGAAAAGCTGGAAGCATTTCCCTTAAGATCAGGAACACAACAAGGATGCCCACTCTCGCCATTATTATTCAACATAGTACTAGAAGTCTTTGCAACAGCAATCAGACAACAAAAAGGGATAAAGGTATCCAAATCAGCAAAGAAGAAGTCAAGCTGTCTCTCTTCACAGATGACATGATACTCTATATGAAAAACCCAAAAGACTCCACCCCCAAACTACTAGANTTCAGTAATGCGGCGGGATACAAAATCAATGCTCAGAAATCAGTTGCATTTCTATACATGAACAATGAGACTGAAGAAAGAGAAATTAGGGAATCCATATTCCATTTACAATAGCACCAAAAATCATACGTTATCTCAGAATTAACTTAACCAGAGATGTAAGGGATCTATATTCTAGAAACTAC
>NW_023250271.1:0-561 GCF_002007445.2 Ailuropoda melanoleuca | reverse complement strand
CATATAAGATGAAAAACATTTTTGTTTTTTCTCTTCTAAGTTTTGGGGTAATATGTTTTGCATTAGATTACCAGTATGGTGCTGAAAAAGAAGGCACCCGAATATCTAAAACAAAGAATACTGAAATCTGACCAGACGATTAAAAAGCATAAAATTACCAACGTTAACAAATTCCTAAAAGAACCAATCAACCAATGATTTTATATGTAAATTTTTCAAATGTGCAAAGAACATGTAAAACTGTATCTATTATAGCAACCTATTTCAATTTTACCAAAGACTTTTTTAACCACTATAAAGAACAGGTAATACATCAGNTTTTAACCACTATAAAGAACAGGTAATACATCAGACTGATGTTTTAGTTACCAGAAATTATACTGAGGCTACAGGAATGTTTGAGAACAAATATCCAGCAAGTTCACTGTCAGTGATGAACAGTACAAATTATGGATTCTCGCTTTCTTCCATGTTGGCTGTTTTATGACTTAACACCATCACCTAACACATGGTTCAAAAACTTTGGTATCTATGGCAACACAGAAGTTTGCATTTAAGATG
>NW_023250270.1:0-1429 GCF_002007445.2 Ailuropoda melanoleuca | reverse complement strand
AAAGTGGTAGCATAAATTAAGGTGGAAAGAATAATTTCTTTGCAGTGATAAAGGATAAATTTCTGTGTGATAGAAAAATAAATAAAACAGCAATCCCGGGGTACCTGGGTGGCTCAGTCAATTGAGCATCAAGTCTGATTATTGGTTTGGCTCAGGTAATGATCTCAGAGTCATGAGATGGAGACTCACATAGGGCTCTACAATTGAGATTCCTTCTCCCTCCCCCTCTTCTGCTCCCCCTACTCACCCATTCTCTCACTCTTATAAATAAATGAATAAAGTATTTTTTAAAAACCCAAAAAACAAGAAAAACCTAATAGCCAAAGTAATGTTGAAAAAGAAAACCAAAGCTAGAGGCCTCACAATTCTGGACTTCAAGCTGTATTACAAAGCTGTAATCATCAAGACAGTATAATACTGGCACAAAAACAGACACATAGATCAATGGAACAGAAAAGAGAATTCAGAAATGGACTCTCAACTCTATGGTCAACTGACCTTTGACAAAGCAGGAAAGAATATGCAATGGAAAAAAGACAGTTTCTTCAACAAATGGTGTTGGGAAAATTGGAGAGCCACATGCAGAAGAATGAAACTGGACCACTTTACACCACACACAAAAATAAACTCAAAATGCATGAAAGACCTAAATGTGAAACAAGAATCCATCAAAATCATAGAGGAGAACACAGGCAGCAACCTCTCTGACCTCAGCCACAGCAACTTCTTGCTAGACATGTCTCCGAAGGCAAGGGAAACAAAGGCAAAAAGTGAACTATTGGGACTTCATCAGGATAAAAATCTGCACAGTGAGGGAAACAGTCAAAAAAACCTAAAAGACAGCCTATAGAATGGGAGAAAATATTCACAAATGACTAATCAGATAAAGGACTAGTATCCAAAACCTATAAAGAACTTATCAAACTCAACACCCAAAAAATAAATAATCCAGTCAAGAAATGGGCAAAGACATGAACAGACACTTCTCCAAAGAAGACATACAAATGGGTAACGAACACATGAAAAAGTGCTCAACATCACTTGGCATCAGGGAAATACAAATCAACACCACAATAAGATACCACCTCACACCTGTAAGAATGGCTAAAATTAACAACTCAGGAAAAAAACAGATTTGGGGGAGGATGCAGAGAAAGGGGAACCCTCTTACACTGTGCATGGGAATGCAACCTAGTATAGCCACTCTGGAAAACAGTATTGAGGTTCCTCAAAAAGTTAAAAATAGAACTACATACAACCCAGCAATTACATTNAAATAATCCAGTCAAGAAATGGGCAAAGACATGAACAGACACTTCTCCAAAGAAGACATACAAATGGGTAACGAACACATGAAAAAGTGCTCAACATCACTTGGCATCAGGGAAATACAAATCAACACCACAATAAGATACCACCTCACACCTGT
>NW_023250269.1:0-817 GCF_002007445.2 Ailuropoda melanoleuca | reverse complement strand
TCTTACAGAAGAAGATTCTCAGCTAATTAAGGGAAGCAGCTGGCCCTTTCTCAGGGCTGTAAGACCCTGAGGAAAAAATGAAGAAAAAAAAATGAAGAAATCCCTCCATGTCTTTTCTTACCTCTGTCCGTAGCCAGCACTAAACTTTGTCTATCTTTGTTACCCTTCCCCTTTATAAGTTCCTCAAAAGGAGAAGGAGGAGAGGGCGAAAAAGAAGAAAACCCTAGTGGGAGAGAGGGTGAGAGATGCTGGCGATAGGAGAGGAATTCCGGAGCATCTAAAATGAAGGATCTTTCAGGCCCTGCTGGCGGAGCCTACTAAGGAAGAGAATATGGAACAAGAGGCATAACGATGGTCCCCTTCTCTGGCTCAGTGATCCAGCTCCGGGAGTTCATCCTAAGGAAAGAAGACATGCAAAGAGTGTGAGGGGCAGTGTGAATAAAAAGATGATCTGTGATAATGCCCGCTGGGACACCTTAGATCCCACAATAGATTCTCTGTGACACCCGGGCACGTTGAGACAGGAGGTGATCACCCTGGTCCCACTGTCAACATACACCCTGAGTTGCCTTGCTCCTCACTGCACCCTCTACTTCCCCAGGTCCCAGTCACACCANTTGCTCCTCACTGCACCCTCTACTTCCCCAGGTCCCGGTCACACCGTCTGTCACCCGAATTATTGCAACGGCCTCTCAACGTGTCTTTCTGCTTCCGCCCCGCTCCCCATCCCCTGGTCTACTCTCAATGCCGTAGTCACAGGGACCGTTTCAAAAATGAAAACGTGTCGATCCTCCACTCAAAAGCTTCCACGGCTGCC
>NW_023250268.1:0-1499 GCF_002007445.2 Ailuropoda melanoleuca | reverse complement strand
TCTATGGGAACATGAAAGGCTTGTTCTTTGATCTCAGGATACATGTACAAATATATGGTTCAATTTTTTTTAAGATTGTATTTATTTATTTGAGAGAGAGAGAGAGAGAGAGAAAGAGCATGAGAGGTGGGAGGGTCAGAGGCAGAAGCAGACTCCCTGCTGAGCAGGGAGTCCGATGAGGGACTCAATCCTGGGACTCCAGGATCATGACCTGAGCCAAAGGCAGTCACTTAACCAACTGAGCCACCCAGGTGCCCCTGATTCACTCTAATAGAAATATCATTTACATCCCATATAGGCATACTTATTTAATGTTCATAGTGTCTTTAATCAGATGAGGTACATTATTATCACCTAATTCTGGTGAATTTTAAATTCTTAGAACCCCATTATTTTGTGTTTTATTACAGCTGGTATGATACTGTTTGGTGCAGTCATTCAAATGCTTAAGGGTTTACATTAACCTGTGCTCTTGAAAAGAGGGTCTTTGGGGCGCCTGGGTGGCTCAGTCATTAAGCATCTGCCTTCAGCTCAGGGTGTGAACCCAGGGTCCTGGGATCGAGCCACACATCAGGCTCCTCCAGTGGGAGCCTGCTTCTTCCTCTCCTACTCCCCCTGCTTGTGTTCCCTCTCTCGCTGGCTATCTCTCTGTCAAATAAATAAATAAAATCTTGGGGAAAAAAAAGAAAAGAGGGTCTTCTTTTACATTAATGCATTTATTTACTTATGTATTTATAAAGATTTTATTTATTTATTTGAGAGAGAGCATGAGTGAGGTGTGGGGCAGGGGGAGAAGCAGGCTTCCCACTAATCAGCGAGCCTGGCACAGGGTTCAATCCCAGGACCCTGAGATGATGACCTGAGCTAAAGGCAGATGCTTAACTGACAAGCCACCCAGGAGCCCCTAAGTTACTGCATTTATTGCCTAAATTAAAGCCTGAATAACATGAAACTAAATTATTTCATTTTTGACTTAATAACTTTACTATTCTTTTATTGCAATATTTCAAATATACTTATTTTGGGGTATCTTTTTTAGCNTCTTTTTTAGTCAACCAATACGATCAAATAATTTATATCTAGTGACTAGGAAACATGCTTAATCTAAAAATTATGTTGTCTGGTTGAAAAGACACACAACACAGAAACAGACACACAACAAAAACTTTCAGTAAACACACTTAGGATGATTTTACTCTTTTCCTCTAAGAATTATATTGAAACTAAAAAATTTGAAGTTCCTGAATTTATCAGTTTACACAAAAATACCAATAAGCACATGAAAAAAATGCTTGACATCACTAGTGACCAGGCAAATTGTTATGGACTGAATTATCTCTCCCCCAAATCCATATGTTGAAGCCCTGACCCTCAATTTAACTATGTTTGGTAGTAAGGCCTTTGGGGAAATTAAGGCTAAATGAGTTCTAAGGGTGGGGCTCGAATTCTTATAGGCCTGGTGTCCTTGAAAGAATAGGAAGAGACATCACAGCTGTCTC
>NW_023250267.1:0-544 GCF_002007445.2 Ailuropoda melanoleuca | reverse complement strand
ATTTTGATTCATCACAGTGTATGGACCACCTCCTGTGTGCCGTGTCTAGGAGGACAAAACAGCCACAGACCTTCCTCTTCAGACCTTCACACTTAGGGGGAATTCTGAGGGAGGTGCTGTTAGGAAGCACTGNTCTTCCGTGGGGGAGGCAGGCCTCACTGCATGTACCCATTTACCGTGTCCTGCACTTACTACCTCAACTGTCTCCACCCCTGTTGCCCACAGACATCTCTGCGTCTCTGCTTTCATCAGTCTTTTCTGAAGTCATTCCATCAGCTTCCAGTGGGTCTCCCCGACATGGTGCCGCAGTAATCTTCGTAGTCCCCAAATCTAATCGTGCTGCTGCTCTCCATTAGACCCCACGTTGTCACCACCACACTGCCTGCAGGCTAATGCCCAGGTTCCTAAACTTAGCCCCGTTGGCCTCTGCAGCTGCATTCCTCCCACACCTGGCCTTCCATCCAGACCCATCACTTCCTACCTGTTCCATGATACAGCCTTTATACATGTGGTTCTTGCTCCTTAAAACACCTTTCTTTTATTT
>NW_023250266.1:440-1711 GCF_002007445.2 Ailuropoda melanoleuca | reverse complement strand
AGAACACCGTAGAGAAAGCATCTTTCATCTCAGAGGCTTCTGTCATGAAAATGGAAGCATGTGCAAAAGTGTGTACGAAAACATAAACACAAAGCGCTTGGCTTAACTCTACAAAAGAACACTGTATGGACACCATGTCTCAACCCGCAACTTCTGTCATGAAGATGGAAGCTTTGGCAAGAGTGTGTGTGAGCGTGTAAAGAAAGTGCCATCTGCTTAATTCTGAGAACCAAGTCTGTGTAGATAGACTGCAATGTGAAACCCACCTCCTGACGAATGAATCAACCAGGCTTTTCTTCCTGTGTGTTGAACATTAAGGAAAGTGCCATAAACTTAATAGTAGGTGAGAACACTGGATAAAGAGCAGNACTTAATAGTAGGTGAGAACACTGGATAAAGAGCAGCTTTCAACCCATAACTTCTGTCATGATGATGGAAACGTTTGCAAGGTTGTGTTGAAAGCGTAAGGAAAGTGGCAGAGAGTTAGCTTGAAGAAAGGACCGTACCAAATCCATTGTTCAAGGCACGTCTTCATTCATGGAGTTGGAAGCATTCTCAGAATGTGTTGCTCAGCATAAGGAAATTATCATATGCTTAACTTATGAAAGAACTCTGAAGAAATCCGTCTGAAACTCACATTGTCTCTCATGATGCTGGAAGTTTTGGCTAATGGCAAGGGAATGTGTAACGAAATGCCATTTACTCAACCCTTTTCACCAAGAGTCTGCATAGAGAATGCTNATGGAGTTGGAAGCATTCTCAGAATGTGTTGCTCAGCATAAGGAAATTATCATATGCTTAACTTATGAAAGAACTCTGAAGAAATCCGTCTGAAACTCACATTGTCTCTCATGATGCTGGAAGTATTGGCTAATGGCAAGGGAATGTGTAACGAAATGCCATTTACTCAACCCTTTTCACCAAGAGTCTGCATAGAGAATGCTAACTTCAAACATCCTGATGCATGGAGAGAGAAGCTTTTTCAAATATCTGTGTTGAACCTTAAAGAAGTACCATATGCTTAACACTATGAAAGAGCATCATCTAGAGACAACCTACCAAATCACATCTACCTTCATGAAGATGGATGTATTCTCCAAAAGTGTGAATGAAAACCTAAGGAACGTGAAGTATGCTCATGTAAGAACACCCTTTGGAAAAGATCTTCCAACTCACATCTTCTGTAATGAAGATGGAAGTACTTGAAGAGGTGTGAGTGAAAGCATAAAGAGATTTTATATCTAAGTAGTTGTGTGAACCAAGTCTGTGTT
>NW_023250266.1:0-224 GCF_002007445.2 Ailuropoda melanoleuca | reverse complement strand
AGCTAACACTCTATATAAAAGCATCTTTCACCTCACATCTGGTGTCATGACCTGGGAGCTCTGTGCAAAATGGCATCTGCAAGGTTTAGGATAATGCCCTTCATTTAACTACGTAAGAACACGACACAGAAAGCATCTCTCAACTTACATCTGTCATGAGGAGGAAAGCCTTTTGAAACGGTTGTGTGCAAACATAAAGAAAATGCCATTAGTCAATTCAGCGA
>NW_023250265.1:455-576 GCF_002007445.2 Ailuropoda melanoleuca | reverse complement strand
CTCGTCACTAATGGAGCATGAATGAAAAGGTTCAGGATTTTCGAGAACTCTGCGCCCTTCTCCTTTTTAATGAAGCAGAGCGTCAAGGAAAACACCTCCAGCGAACAGCAGCCTTTTCACC
>NW_023250265.1:0-326 GCF_002007445.2 Ailuropoda melanoleuca | reverse complement strand
ACGGCCTTATGGAAGGTGGAACAGGAATCAAGGGGGTTTGGTACCGTGAGTGAAACACGACGAACACAGCACTGAGAAAGACAATTCGGCCAAAACCCGCTTCCAACAAAATGTTTGCTCCCTGGGGAAATCCTGTCTAAACTGCTGGTGACAATGGAATGAAAAGGCCCAAAACACGTCCGTCAGAAACAACACCATACAGGGACCAACTTAGCACTATCATCACCCTTGGTGAATAGGGAAACATGAGGGAACGTGGTCACGGAAGCCTGACGACAGTGCCCCATAGTGGTCTCTGAGACACCACACAGTCCAGGGAAATATCA
>NW_023250264.1:0-1273 GCF_002007445.2 Ailuropoda melanoleuca | reverse complement strand
TTTTGCCATCTTTTTGATACTACTGTTCTAACTACTTGAGAACAATGTTTAAAGCACATTTCTTTTTTTTTTATTTTGGTTGTTATCATGTGGCTCTACCCCTAGGATTNTGTGGCTCTACCCCTAGGATAATCTCCACCTGATTTTATATTTGTAGGTTGGTTTTTGTTTTTTTGTTTTTTGGGTTTTTTTGTATTTGTGTGTCATTTTTGTGTGTGTGTTTGTAGTGTTTCTTTGCAGTAACTGGGTATTAAAATGGCTACCCAGACCCTAAAAATAAAAACCAAGAGGTCATCAGTTAATAACGAGACTTACAATTAATTTTTCTGCGACTCACTGGATCCTCTGAGGTGACTGGTGGTCATGCTCTTGGGACATCCCTCTCACTATTGTGCCTCCTATGAGCTGCAGTGGGCCTGTGCAGAGTGGAAGTGTTCTACTTACTGGTTCCTAAGTCCTGGTTTTTGGACCAATTGCTGCAAATTTCCATTCCCCAGAGATCCCAACCCTAGAGACTCTGACCCAGTAGTTCGCAGGGGCACACTGGAATGAGTAACTGTGGGAGCATAATAAAGTGCCCGGGAGATTCTGATCATGGCTAGATATGGGAATAGTATCTCTCCCAAATCTGTGCTTTCTGAAAGTTCTATCCTATAATATTGTAATTTGAACTCATTTTCATTAGATGTGGAATGTGACTTGGAGTTAGTAAGGTCTTAGTTCAAGTTGGAAGAAAATCAGAATTATGGAGTAATTATAAAGAGATGCATTTTTAAAAAATATGAGTACTGATCTTATTAGCATAAACTAAGGTTAATAAAATGTTGCCAAGTACAGGCTATTTTAATGAATAAATTAGCGCATGATTTATATACAAGTGAATACTGCTAAAGTGTTATTAAAAGTGCTTGAAAACACTGTTTTCTTAGGCTGAACTGTCACCTTGAAATCTTATTTATATTCCAAATGCGCTCATGACAGGAGCTGTGGGGCTACATTTCAGCCCAGTTTGAAATACGATGTCCAACACTGAGGTTGGCGGGTGGCCTTTCTCCCCTCCCTTACTCTTTTGCCCTTGTGTGCATGCTCTCCCAGCATCTCTAGCCCCATAGTTGGGGAAACGCATGTTTCTGCTTCTCCCTAGTTGGAGAAGCATCTCAGGAGATGGAATTACTATAAGAGTTCTGTGTTTTGTTTTTGTTTTTTTTTTCAATTAACTGCTAAGTCATGCAGTATAGACAGTACCCACTAAGGGAGATTGTGGTATAAAACT
>NW_023250263.1:0-1404 GCF_002007445.2 Ailuropoda melanoleuca | reverse complement strand
GAAGGCGAGGTGGGAGGTGGTGGTACCCGAGTTCCCTCTGGGAAGATGGGAAAGGTTCAAAGACTGCTGAACCCGGTGAAGTGCNGACTGCTGAACCCGGTGAAGTGCTTTCCAGGTGAAGCGAATGGTAGGAACAAAAGCAGAAAATAGCATATTTAGAGAGAAAATATAACTAGTTTGCTTCGCCTGATTGAAGGCTGTGTTTTGAACATGTGTTTTGCCTCATCTCCAGAGTTCCCTTGCCCCCTATTTTCATTTCTTTACCCATCAATTAAGTCCAGCAGATTGTAATAAGGAGGGACAGTTACTAAAACGATGCGAGCAGCTTTGTAATTACAGTGGCTGCTAAATGTGTAATCTATTTGTTCCTGTAATTATTAAGGTTTCTATTTTTATAAACTGCCTCTTGTTCTAAAACTTCCTTAATAGTATGCAAATAAGGGCCAGGAAGCAGTAGAAATCCAGAAACATGATTTCCTTTGCCTTCTACAATAGATCAGCCACGCAGACTGACGCGTGGTGGCGTGGTACCTCTCGGGAGGCCCACCGTCACTCGCCTCAAAATAAATTGGGGCTGCCTTCCATCCTCGCAGCCTTTCCCAGAGTGCAAAAATCACACCTTGGGTTTTACATTAGCTTTCTGCTATGACACACACAGTGTCATGACTTCTTTTCTCTTTCCTTGACAGTAATTCCATCATCTGCTTGTGATAAATCGCTCTGCCTTTGACAGTTTAGCTTATGCACTTAGCAGCTGAATATGCCCCTACAGAGGGGTGCGGAAGCAGCCCGGGGTTCCCTGATGGATGGAGCTGAAGCTGTCGGCAAGTCTGCACCTCTTTGTGCCTCAGTCAATGCATCCATCCACTGGGGGTGTTGCTATATGCTGTGGAGAAGTCACAGCCTTGTATTTTGTAAACACTTGTTCTGCTTAAAGGTATTTTAAGATACCAGGTTTTAAGTTAATAGGGGTAATTTCTTAAAATAAGATTGTCTCACTAAGGGAGATAGTTCTCACCGGAACAGATGAATTCTGTGTTTTCCTAATGCATTTGAAGCTTGAAATAATCATCCAACAACGAGAACTAATATAAATGGAAATTCATAGCATAAAAAGGCTACATAGGGCTCAACAGCTTATAAACCTGATTGTGAATAGCTATAAGGCCCAGAACAATCAGAGATGAATGGCATATGTGCTCAATAAATATTTCTTGAATTTTTTTTCCCCTTGGGAGAACAACTATGTTTAGATTAAACAATGATTAAGTAAGGCTAATGTTATAAAGTGAGTATCTATTACTGGGATTTTGAATTTCTTTACATCTTATAATTGTGTACTATGTTTTAAAATAGTACCTACTCAAGTACTTATTATGATTACCTGCTTTATTAAATACTTAA
>NW_023250262.1:0-1542 GCF_002007445.2 Ailuropoda melanoleuca | reverse complement strand
AATTTGAGCAACGCAGTGCACTAAGCAGGAGAGACAAAGAGAGAGAGTTAAGATGGCGGAGGAGTAGGGGACCCCTTTTTCAGCCTGTCCCGAGTCGAGCTGGATAAATACCAGACCAGCCTGAACACCCACGGAATCAGCCTGAGACGAAGATAAATGGAAGGGAGGGGCGCTGCCGCATTCGGGCGCCAGGAAGTGGTAGCCACCTGCACGGAGGAGCGGACAGACTCGGGGACCGGCACCTGCGAGAAAACAGACTGGGACCGTGAGCGGGGAACGCGCGCCACCAGACTTCTCACGGAACTCTGGAACTCCGGTGTGCTCACTGAAACCAGACTGAGACCGGGAGCTCTGGGAGTAAGCAGGGGCGGCTGGCGACTGGCAGCTGGCGGGGTTAGAAACACAAAGGGCAGAGACACACCGGCCCAGGAAGTGAGGGCTGGGATGCCGGGTGTGGGGCGCACATCCCAGGATGCTGCAGGGTTGAGCAGCAGCAACAGTAACAGAGTTAAAGTGGCCAGAACATCGGTGGAGAACGGTCCGCGATCTCTCTGTTCTGAGAGGCTGAGATTCAGCCACTGCTGCTCTGACTCTCAGAAGAGGCACAGCAGACCGCCAGGAAAAGCTGCTGGAGAACAAAAGCCTGGAAATACCGGCTCACAGCGTGCCCAACCCCATCCCCCCTCTCAAGGGATGATGAGACTCTACCCAAACAGGGTTGTCTGAGTATTGGCGTGGCTGGACTCTCCTCGAGAAGGCAGGCTGAAAAATCAAGAAGCCCACATCCCAGGACGCCTGGGTGGTGCAGTCATTAAGCACCTGTCTTCTGCTCAGGGCGTGATCCCGGCGTTCCGGAAAGGAGTCCCTCATCGGGCTCCTCCACTGGGAGCCTGCTTCTTCCTCTCCCACTCCCCTGCTTGTGTTCCCTCTCTCGCTGGTTGTCTCTGTGCCACATAAATAAATAAAATCTTTAAAGAAACAGCCCACATCCCTAAGATCCCTATAAAACAAGGGTGCACGGCCTGGGTCCTGGTCAATTATTTGGGCTCTGGACAACCCCGCAACCCCTCCTCATCAGAATGACGAGAAGGAGAAATCCCCCCCACCAAAGAAAAGACAATGAGTCTGTGGCCTCTGCCACAGAACTAATGGATATGGATGTAACCAAATTATCAGAAATGGAATTCAGAGTAACAATGGTCAAAATGATGTGAAGACTTGAANTGTGAAGACTTGAAAAAAGTATTAACGTAAATGTTAATGAGAATATAGAATCTCTAAGGGTGGAAATGAGAGCGAATCTAGCAGAAATTAAAAATTCTATGAGCCAAATGCAGTCAAACCTAGAGGCTCTGACGGCCAGGGTAAATGAGGCAAAACGTATTAGCGAATTGGAGGATGGGTTAGTAGAAGAAAAAACGAAAATAGAAGCTGGACTTTAAAAAATCCATGCCCATGACTGTAGGTTACAGGAGATTACTGACTCAATGAAATGATCCAATGTCAGAATCATCGGCATCCACGAGGGGGTGGAGAAAAACA
>NW_023250261.1:512-737 GCF_002007445.2 Ailuropoda melanoleuca | reverse complement strand
TGTTTCATATATATATATATATATATATATATATATATATGCAGTGAATTGGTGATTCATACACCCCCTATTTTCGGAAGGGTTGTATAATCATGAGGGTGATGTTAGCTGAGGGCTGTTCCTATACACTGCTGTTTCTTACAGTATGTATGTAGACCTATCCTAAAGCTTCCACAACCACTTTGAGTCATGATTCCCTGCCCTTCAACAGGTGACTGGATTAAG
>NW_023250261.1:0-180 GCF_002007445.2 Ailuropoda melanoleuca | reverse complement strand
CGTATTGCATGGTGCACTAGGTGATATACGCAACTAATGAAGCATCGAACTTTGCATCGGAATCCGGGGATGTACTGTATGATGACTAACATAATAATAAAATAAAATTAAATAAATAAAATCAATGATGTTACTGGTGGACATTATCTTGACACCGTTGTTTCCTAGAGAGAAGGGTTT
>NW_023250260.1:185-691 GCF_002007445.2 Ailuropoda melanoleuca | reverse complement strand
ATGATGATCGTTGATATTTCCCTGGATTTTGTGGGGTCTCAGAGACCACTTTGGGGCTCTCTCGTCAGGCTCCCGCGACCACCTTCCCTCATGTTTCCATATTCACGAAGGGTGATGATAGTGCTAAGACGGTCCCTGTACGGTTTTGTTTCTGAGGGACGTGTTTTGGGCCTTTTCGTTCCAATGCCGCCAGCAGTTTTGACAGGATTTCCCCAGGGAGCAAACATTTCGTTGGCAGTGGGTTTTGGCAGAATTGACTTTCTCAGTGCTGGTTTCGTCGTGTTTCACTCACGGTATCAAAGCACCTTGATTCCTGTTCCACCTTCCATAAGGCCGTCGTGACTTCAAGGGCTTTCCCCTCACACTTTTTTTCTTGGTCCTAATGGCTGGATCCTCGAGGCCCAAGCCCCAGACCCAATGTGGAATCGGGGTCCCCAGTGAAAAGGCTGCTGTTCGCTGGAGGTGATTTCCTGGACGCTCTGCTTTATTACCAATGAGAAGGGCGC
>NW_023250260.1:0-160 GCF_002007445.2 Ailuropoda melanoleuca | reverse complement strand
ATCGTTGATATTTCCCTGGACTGTGTGGGCTCTCAGAGACCACTATGGGGCACTCTCGTCAGGCTTCCGCGACCACCTTCCCTCATGTGTCCCTATTAACGAAGGGTGATGATAGTGCTAAGACGGTCCCTGTACGGTGTTGTTTCTGACGGACGTGTTT
>NW_023250259.1:478-1399 GCF_002007445.2 Ailuropoda melanoleuca | reverse complement strand
TACATATGAGTGTGATTCCTTCCATTTCTCCAAATGAACTATCCCCCACTATTCAAAATTTTCTCATAACTCTAAAGTGACAGTGAGTGAAGAACGTCAGTATCATCCATTATACATGATCCTCACAGCCACAGGATGACTCATCAGCAAGCTTGGGTTCCTGTCCAGCATGTGAATCAGAGTCATAAGTCTGGTGNTTGGTACACACATGCATGTCCTTCTCAACCTTTCCATGTTACCTCAAAGGGGCTCAATGGAGTCATTTTTATAATACAATCACATACGAAAAACTTGAAGAACAAGGTAATCTTGAAAGTTAGTTTCAAGCATCAGAACAAATGCCTAGGATAAAAAGAATCAGATTACTACAAATGCCCTTGAGCTCCATCTGATTTGATTATTGTATCAGTTAGCAATGCTGCATACAAAGCATCCTAAAATAAAATGGCTTAGGATAGGGGCCACGGGTGGCTCAGTTGGTTAAGTGTCTGCCTTCAGCTCAGATCATGATTCTGGGGTCCTGGGATCCAGCTCCCCAGCAGGCTCCCTGCTCAGTGGGGAGTCTGCTTCTTCCTCTCCTTCTGTTCCTTCCCTGCCCGCCACTCAAACTCTCTCTCTAGCTTGCTCTCTCTTGCTCTTATGTAAATGGTGAAAGTTTAAAAAAAAAAACAATAAAAAGGACAGAATAGGTATTAAATTGTCTGTTGCCTTATCAACTGGTGTATATTTTGGAACTTACCTAATTTCATTAAGAACATATGTGGAGCCTAGAACATAACATATTACACTTGGCTTCCATTGTCCCAGCTGAAAATGGCGAAAAAGTCTTTCAGAGCTCATAAATGAAGTACAACAATAAAGAAGTGAGTCTGATTTTTTAGTAAACACAACTTTTAGATCAAATGTGTTATATTCTTCAAC
>NW_023250259.1:0-253 GCF_002007445.2 Ailuropoda melanoleuca | reverse complement strand
AACACCCATCTGCTCACCAAACTGATATTATAATTATGTTTGGCTGCCTCCAAAACCAAATCCATTCCACAAAGACAATATTTGAAATAGTGCTGAGGTAACCTCCCAAAGAAAAATCCCTCAAATATTTTAGGTAATCGTAGTTTTCCTGGGATCAGTTGAATTGGAAACCAGGAGCCTTCCTTATAAAATGATGGATTCATTTGAGGGTATGAATTGAGCTGTGTTTATTCAAACATTTAGTTGCATTATT
>NW_023250258.1:0-28326 GCF_002007445.2 Ailuropoda melanoleuca | reverse complement strand
ATCCTTGGTCTGACCCCCCTTGCAAACCTTGGCCAATCTGATGGGTAGAGAGTGGGTATCATGTTGCTTTATTTTGTCTTTCTCAGATTATTGAAGTGTCTGAGCATCACTTCGTAAACTTTGGCTTTGTAAGCATCCCTGTCAAGGAACTCCATTATCAGACCCATTGTCCCTCTTCGGGCTTTCTTCTCGTGGAGTGGTAGGAGTTGTTTGTAGGTCATCGCTACTGCCCCTCCCGTGGCAGGTCCTGGGAACACACACATGAAAGATGTGGTCCTGCCCTTGTGAGGCTCACAGTCCAGCCCAGGAACTGGTCATAAAACAGTGGAATGAATGCTGGGGGTGGGGGGGGATGCTCAGGAAGCATCAAGAATCAGGGAATCCCTCCTGGGCTAGGATTTAACTCCTTAACAGGATTTCCTTGTGTTGCTGTGTTCTCACGCAGACTTGACGGGCAGAATCAAGTGGGAGTGAAGGGCATCGATAGTACTTACCATAGCCCTCTGCAGGGCAAGAGGCACTTTCTGACAACTCCTTTAATCCTCTCAGCTCTAAGATGGGTCTCAGCCCTCTGAAAGCTTATATTCTCTTTGGGGAAAGAAAAAAGACAGTTTCAAAGAAGGGCAGTGTTTGATTTTTTTTTTCTTTGTACTTTTAACACCAGAAAACATTTCAGCTGATTCACAGCAAAAAGGCTGGGCTAAGTGTGTTTTGTGCAGTTTTATCTCCAGGGCCCAGACCATGCTGAGGACCCTAGGATTTGTTTGTCTCTTTGGTAAGGTCATCTGGGCCTTTCAGGAGAAAGACCTTTGATTCTAGAGTTTTCCAGGCTGCTGAGGGTGGGAACTGGTGGCCTTGGGGCCCAGGGAGGTGATCCTCATGTTCCAGTATAGATGGGAAACCATGAGAGTTAGCTGTGGGGGTTAGCAGACCCTCTGAGAGCCATGCTGAGGACCCCACAGTTTTCAGAGCTCTCAGAAGTGCTCAATCAATATTTACTGAATGAAAACATTCATGTCTTCATAATGAACCCAGAAAAATCTGTAAATTCCTGAACGATGAAAAGAAGGGGTTAATTACCATCCAGTCCAACTTTCTCATTTTGGGATGTGGCAAAATGACCCGTCCAAAGTCACACAGCCAGAGCCAAAGCTCAGGTGGCTCGGTTCCCCCCGCCCCCCAACCCTGTCCCCTGTTCCTCTTAGATTCTTGAGTTCTGGGAGGAGGTGCTGCGCAGGGGCAAGCGGCTTAAATGAGTCAGTCATTACGTAAACAGGAAGTAGCAAGCAGTGACTCTTCTTCCTCAGCCCTTCACTCTTGTTTTAGTCGCCGCCCTTCACTCTCATTTTAGTCGCTTCAGTAGAAAACAGGCCTGTGAAGAAGCTGCTGCCATTGTGGGGTCCCAGGATTGGCTTCTTTGGTAAGGTTGGTTGGGCCTCCCGGGAGAAAGACCTTTGATTCTAGAATTTTCTAGGCGGCTGAGGGTGGGAAAACCGTAAGAATTAGTAGTCCCTCTGAGAATCGTGGTGAGAACCCCATTAGATTCCAGATCCTAAGGATCCAGCTTAGGTGAGGTTTTTCTGGAATGCTCCAAGCATGGACTGTTTGTACAGAGATCTTTCCTTAATTAAATCGTGGCCTAAGCAGGGGTAGAGTTGGGACTCTGGAAGGAGATGACACCATCTAAATGTAGGCTCTGGCATGTACTGGTCTGATGATTTGTCAGGCTCTGTGCGGTCACTCTCTCTGACACAGTGGATTTATTAAGAATTCCTGGTTTTGTGTTTTGGGAGTATTTTTGTCTTTCAAAAATTTTTTTATGTTTTAATCTTTGAAAATATTATGATTACATGTCTTTTTTTTTGGGTTAAATTCCTTCACTGGCTTCTGGCTGCAAGCAGAATAAAATCTAAATCAGGGCCTGTCGTTGAAATTCTCGAGGGAGATGCTCAACTCTGAGCCTGATGCCTCTCCTATGAGTTTATTTCTAAACTGACTTCTCACAATAGTAACATGAAGATGATAATACCAATTTCTTCAGAGGCTTGTAGTAAAATAAGTCAAAAAATATTTTTACATTTACATAGATATATGTTATAAACACCTGTATATCATAATACAAACATTTATATCAAATACTTCGGGGCATAAATTTATTATTAAAAATATTAAATATACTTATATATCATATAATGCAAATCTATTCGTATGGATATATGATTTAACAGATATCATATAATCGAAAGTGATAGAAAACTTCCTGGCGGTATTGCATCCCCATCCCTTTCTTTTGCCTTGTATGCATCTATATGAAAATATTCAAATTTATATCTTTTATGTATGTATATAAACACATTATATATATGTGTATTTACACACACACACACACACACACACACACACACACATGAATATACATGGAAGGAAACCACCAAATGTAACCAGAGTTACTTCTAAATGGTGAGTTTCTAAGTGATTTTTCTTTTTCTTTTTATACTTTTCTGTACTTTCTCTGAGGAATAAGTGTAAAATTTACTATTTTAGGATCAGAAAAATACAATAAATGTCCTTTTAAAAATATTACTGTAACAAAGTTTCTAGCCCATGATCTTATGCAGTAAACCTTGGTCCCATAA
Organism: Ailuropoda melanoleuca; assembly: GCF_002007445.2. Lineage (NCBI taxonomy): Eukaryota > Metazoa > Chordata > Mammalia > Carnivora > Ursidae > Ailuropoda > Ailuropoda melanoleuca. The sequence continues at coordinate 25,690 of NW_023250258.1, read as the reverse complement.
AACAAGAACCATCTCACGGTCTGTGTACCCGTGGATCTCAGTGCCCAGAGGGCCCACTGTCAATGGTGTAAAATTCTGTTGCAGCTAATTGCTTTCCAGGCACTGTGAGTAGAGAGACGTGTGACCTAAACAAACCAAGACTGAAGATTATGCCGTAGTGTGCCCTGTAAAACCTGGACCAGAAAAGAAGCCTTGCCTGCATTTTTCCTACTAACTATCCATTTTGATGTGATGCAAAAGTCATTTAGAAAGCATTGTCTAATTTTTGCAAAGACAATAAAATGAATGAGCTGAGGCAGCTACAGAGGACAGGAGCCAAGTGCCAATCATGTTATAACCAAACTCATATCACCCTGGCCTTGGATTGCATCATCATCATCATTGTTATTACTATTATTATATAGTGTCAGAAAATATTATTGAATATATAACGAAAGCCTTGAAGAAGGTTTATTCCTTTGGACTCTGTAGTTACTACCTCTAGGAAATTATTCTAAGAAAATAATCAGAGGTGTACATGGAGATTTATATCTTAAGATCTTATTCTAAACGGAAGCAGAGACTGGTTATGTAAATTATGGTCCAATCCTATGATTTCATACTTCACAAATTTAAAAATCTGTGCCATAGAAAAAAAAAATGAAGATATCAAGATATACTTACAATATTACCAGTGAAAATTCCACTTATGCCTCAGAAGTATGGTATGATAAAATATGAGGGAAAATATAAATATGTATATAAAATGCTTGGTAGGAAAGATAGTAAAATATTACTAGGTGATTATCTTTGGATGGTGAAATTATAGGTAATTTTTGTTTTCCTTTTTATCTTTTCTGTACTTTCTACAATGAATACGATAAGCATCATTATCAGAAAAAATTATGGAGGAAAAAAAGATTTCGCTTGTTTGATTTTTCAGTTCATTTGATTCTGTAAAAGATTTTAACAGAGGTTAGAACTGATTTAAAATTTTAAGGACATTGGAGCTAATGGCGCTAAACAGGGCTGGACCTAGTTTAGATCCTTTCCAGCTTATGAATGGAAATGGGTCTTTAAGTAGTGATTTTCATTTAAATATAAGTCCACCTAGAATAAGTAACACATGCATCTCCTAAACATTCAAGCGGGAAGGCTGACTTTTCTGCCGCCCCCGGGGCTCGGGCCACTCCACCGCTGGGCTTCTAGTTCCTCTCCTCCCACGCAATCACTGAAGCGGCTTCCTGCGTGTTGGTTCTGTTCAAAGATCGTCTGTGAATACACAAATCCACGCACCACTGCATAATACGTTGTATAGACCACACAAATCCAATCGTAGCCATCTTCCTATTCTTTTAAAATATTTGAGTAAGATTTCATTGAACTCCTGATATTGATAAAAAGTTGTTTCTGCCCCTTTGTTCTGTCAGGCAATGCTGCCCATGAATAGCTAAGTACATCACGTTTAAGCTAATGTAGGAAAAATTCCTGGAAGTTCAATTGCGGGGTCTTTTTATATTTTGGCCCATACGGCCAAATTACCCACCTACCTGTTTTTATTTCCACCGTTTCAAAACACTGTGTCTTGCAAGTTTTGTGCTTCACAAATATAGTTGAAAAATGGTTTTTTGTAATTTTAGTTTGCCTTTTGTGTGTGTGTGAATGAAGTTGAACATCTTTTCAAATGTTTAAAAGCCATTGGTTTTAAAAAATAAAGCCACTGATACTTACTTTTCTCTGAACTGTGTGCTTATGATCTTTACCTGTTTATGCATTGGATTGTTGGTCTTTATCTCTTTAAAAAAAAAAATTGACTCTAAGAAAATCAGTCCTTTTTCTACTTTTTCCCCTAAGTGCCAGATTTATTTATTTTTAAATTTTGTCTGGCTTACTTTGGCAGAATATTTTAGTTATTATTTAAGGACATTTATCAACCTTTCTGTAATGGCTTCCAGGTTTTCTGTTGTACTTAGAAAGGTTCTTTACCACTGCATGATTATTTTAAACAATTCTCCAATGTTTCTTTCCTCAGTATTTTAATTTTCAGGTTTGAGTCTCTGATCCATCTGAAGCTTATTTTAATGTAAAGAGTTTAGTTATGATCCATTTCAGTTTGTTCTAGAAGTCTGCCCAATTGTTCTAACACCATGTGTGGAAAAAGCCACCTCAACGTGGATAGCCCTTTTTGTAGGTGTGTTCGGTTTGGCTATTTTTCATTGTTAACTTTTAATTAACACATTAATTTCTAATTTCACTGTTAACTTCAAAAAGAGAATATGGACTGTACTATTTGTGCTCTTTGGAAATCTCGTATTAAGATTTTCTTTGTGGACAATTTTTGTGACTGGTATGTTTTTGAAAGGATGTGTATTTGCTAGGGGAGGAAATACGGTTAGAGTTTTCACTTGGGCTACTTCAATCTTCCAGCCTTCTTCTACTTAGTCTACTAGATTTTCTATTTTCTGAGAAAGGTGTGAGGAAGTTTCCTGCTTTTGGGGGGCAAATAGGTTCTCCGAGTTCTTAAATTTTTTTTTAAAGTTTAAGTTCTTCTAATACTTTTTTTCTTTTAAGAACACAAATATAGGGGCACCTAGAGGGCTCAGTTGGTTAATTTACCGCTCTTTTTTTTTTTTTTAAGATTTTTTATTTATTTGACAGAGACACAGCAAGAGAGAGAACACAAGCAGGGGGAGGGGGAGGGGAGAAGCAGGCTTCCCCCTGAGCAGTGAGCTCGACAGGGAGCTGGCTCCCAGGACCCTGGGATCATGACCTGAGCCGAAGGCAGACGCTTAACAACTGAGCCACCCAGGTGCCCCAAGCTACCGACTCTTGATACCAGCTCAGGTCTTGATCTCAGAGTTGTGAGTTCAAGTCCCATGTTGGACTACACGCTGGGTGCTGGGCATGGAGCCTACTTAAAAAACAAAACAAAACAAAACACAACTGTGGTTTTGTCGCTCGCTCCTCTGATCTGGTCTCTTTTCCTGGTTAATATGCCCATGGTATGTCATTTCCTGTTCCTCCTTCACTCACTTTCTTACACAACTTTAAACCCAAGAACACACTCAAGTATTTTAACAGTAGTTTCATTTACACTGAGAATATCTGCATACATTCTTCTTACCATATTACAGGAAAAGGGCAATTCTCTTTCCTTACTCCTTCACCCCCAAGTTCTAGTTTTCTCCTTCATTCCCCAGAAAAAACTTTTGAATTCGGTGTGTCTCTTCCCAGAACCCCGTTACCTTTTTATTTTCTCCTTTTGCATATATATCTGTAACCACTGAAAATCTAATTGTATTGCTTTGAGTATATCTTAAAAAGTAGATGTATTTTTTTTATATTGCATTTACTTTTTCTACTTTTTTTTTTTACTGTCATAATAACACATCTTGGATAGCTATCATTTTTATTTCAGAAGATGGAGTGCATTTTCTTAACTGCCGCACAGTATTCTGTAGTATGATTATACCTCAGTTTATTTAGCCTTTTCTATATTGATGGACATTAGGGATGTTTCCAGTTGTTCAGGGTTATACATTGTGTTGTGGTGACAGTCCACGCACATATCCTCTTTAGCACACGTCCGTTTCTATGGAGTGTGATTTAGGGAATGAACTTGCTAGTTTGTCCCCTTATATGTCCACAAGGTTTTGTTTGCTACATTTTGAACCTATGCTGTTAGGTGCTAGCCACATATTTAAGGTGTCTTTTTTAAATAAAAGTATTTTCATGATAACTGATTGCTTTTGTGAAAGATCTAGGCTCTGCAGCCTTTGAGAATCCAATGCAAAGTTTACCTGTCCAAAATACTTTCTTCTAGTTTCCTGAATCAAGAAAACTTGTGTAAACAATGATGTAAGTTCTAGATTAAAAGGGAGAAAAAAGATTTTGCCCCATAATTCCAATTCTGAGAGAAAAATAATCAGAGATATGCACAGGATGTATGAAAAAGCTTCCCAACACAGTATTATTTTTAAGAGAAAAGAAATTGAAAATTCCTTAAAATAAATTTTGATGTATCTGCATGCTGGAGATAAAAAAAAAAAACATTTAAAATATGCCAAAGAAGAATAATGAATGGTAGAGGTAAATGTTCATTCTAAATATTAAGTTGGGAAAAATTGGTGTATACACCTGGATATGCAGTGTGATTCTAATTATTATATAAATGTATCTTTGCGTGTGTGTGTGTGTATGATAATGATAACTGTGACCATTTTATAATTTACTATATTTTCAATCTTCACACACACAAAAAACACTGCTTCTATAGTCAGAGTGGGCGGGGCAGAGGGAAGGTGTTTTTAAAGGAAAAACTAAAAATTTTAAAGTGTGTCAAGACACTATAAAAATATTAAAACTTAAACTTATTGTGCAAATCAAAAATATTTCTATTTTATTTAATTAATTTATTTTGAGAGAAGGCGAGAGCCGTGTGCACAGGGGACAGTGGGAGTTGGGAGGAACTGGGGGAGAGGGAGAGAGAGAATCTTAGGTAGGCTCCGTGCCCAGCGCGGAGTCCTATGCAGGGCTCGATCTCATGACCCTGAGATCATGACCTGAGCTGAAATTGAGAATCAAATGCTTAACCCACTGAGCCACCCAGGCGCCCCCCAAATGCTTCTATTTTATATGGGTCCTGTTCACATCATTACCTCCAGTAATGGAATCAGGAATTGTGATTTCATCCAAGAATGTTAGCCAGTGCAGGGAGCTTAAGGACCCAGCAACCCATCCACTTTGCTTCCGGGAGGAAATAGGTACAAACAGGTTAAGGTCATTTGAGGTTAAGGAAAGTGCCCAGGAGCACAGAGTCTGTGGGATCAAGGAAATGGTGGAACTAGATGGGAAGTTAAAGGTTTTCTAATTCAAGGTTTTCAGACTGCAGCCCTCCCTCCGGGACTACCTCCTAGGGTACGGGAGCATCTGAGTAAGGCGTCAACCAAGAGCTCTTCGACTTTGCAGAGTTTAAAAACACTACTTCCCAATGAGTTTTCCACTGGGGAAATGGGAAACCAGGAGGGTGAGGAAAGTACTCAAGTGCCCAATTCCTGTCGGGTCCGCACAGCCAGGATCTGTTTCTTTCTTTTGGGTTAACCCTCATTTGTGCATTAGTTGCTGGCCATCACTGCACATGCCTTGTAGGACTTACTTAGTCAAACACTTGAGGAGGTGGGTGTTCTGATCCCCATTTTACAGAGGGGGCACCTAAGCCTCAGAGAACCTGTGCTGCCCAGGCCTGGGGCCAGTGTATCAGAGGGGTTCTGATCTGAGTTTTGTCAGACCCCAACGCCTCCTACTCTGAACCATTCCATCCCCCTGCCCTGACGGTCAGCTGCAGACGAGCTTCCTGGTTTTGACGGAGATACCGCAGCCGCCTTGTGGAGCTGGGTCCCAAGCTTGTTCCTATGAAGAATCCAATACAAAACCTGCTCCAAGGGCTTGTTTCATCACAACCATTGGCCTATCTGAGCAGGGAGGGGAGGGCGCGACTCAAGGTGCTCACGGGAGGAGGAACCCCAGATCCCGGGCTGTTTGCATGAAGGTTGTCCGGGTTTTCCAGAAATACTGCCCTCTCCTTTTGTATCTGCTCACAATGTGTGTGACAATACCATGTAATCTGACTTGGAGACTGTTTGAATTGGAAGGCTGACAAAGTGGACTTGGTTTCATTTTCAGTCGTGAGTTCTTGATCAGCTGTGGGTGCTAATCCTGAGGCCTTTGGGGGGTGGCCCTGCATCGTGTCTTCCTAGTATCATTGTTTCAGTCAGACCCCATCACTTCTCCAGCCTCCAGCCCTTCCGGTCTATCCTCCACACTTTTTTATAAGGAAAGATTTTATGTATTTGAGAAAGAGAGAGAGCTCGAGAGAGTGCATGAGCAGGGGGGCGGGGCAGAGGGAGAAGCAGACTCCCCACTGAGCAGGGAGCCTGACCAGGACCTTGAGATCCTGACCCCAGCCAACAGCAGATGCTTAACCCACTAAACCACCCAGGCGCCCCTATCCTCCACACTGTAAATGTTAATCCCAAACTGGATGACATTATAGTCCTTTCTTGGTTCCCCATCACCTCTAGGACAAAGCCTGAGCCCTTGCCCCACAGTACGAGGCCCTTTGTAATGGTTCCTGGCCACGCCTTTATCCCTTTTCCCACCACTCCCCCTCCCAGACACTTTGTGCTTACTTTATTGAGCTCCTTGTGCCTGCCTGAATTGACTTGAACATTCTCGCCTCCATCTTTTGAATAAATTACATCCTGCAAGAACTGTCCTTTCCCACCTCCTTCCCAAAGGTGCCTTCCCTCTGGGAAGCCCTTCTCCCTGGTTGAGTTAGGGTTCCTACCTTTGTATTCCTATGGTGCCTTGGTCACAACTCTCTGACTATTGGTTAATCTGTGTATCTACCTTCCAAAATAGTGAGCTAGTTGAGAGCAGATATGTGTCCTGTTTGGTTTTTTTTTTCCTTCCCTGTGTCCTCAGTAAAATGTCTGGTGTATAGTAGAGGTAATAGCACGTAATGAAGGAACAAACGGGTGATTGGTACTTCTCTTCCCCATCTGAACATTATATTGTATTTTGACCTAGGCTACCACAACACTCTCCTGATACTTGACCAACATGAATTTCAGCAAATGCCTCTATAATATTGGAGAACAGCTGGACAGTGATGAGCTGGCCTCCCTCAAGTTCCTGAGCATGGACTACATCCCACAGAAGAAGCAGGAACCCATCAAGGATCCCTTGATGTTATTCCAGAGACTCCAGGAAAAGAGAATGTTGGAGGAAAGCAACCTGTCCTTCTTGAAGGAGCTGCTTTTCCGAATTAATAGACTGGACCTGCTGGTTACCTACCTGGACACCAGCAAGGAGGAGATGGAGCAGGAGCTTCAAATACCAGGCAGAGCCCAGATCTCTGCCTACAGGTGGGGACAACCTCCACAGTTCAGGCAGTGGGAAGCATGGGTGCAATGGACGCATCTTTGTGGGCAGGGCTGATTGCAGGTGTCTGTGTCATATGACTTTGGAAGTTCCTCGAGGACGTCCCACCAGGGCCAGATTAAGAAATTTAGAGATCTTATATATAATTCAGAAAAAAAAGTGAAACCATAAAATAAAAAAAAATTATTTCCAAAGTGAAACATGACCTATAGGTGTGCTGACATTAAAACTACCATCTTCTGAATGTTCTCTCTCTCCTCCTGTCTACTCTTCTGTTTGCCTCTGCTCTGCTGATGTCCACGTCATGTGCTTACTTTGCCCATTACTGGGTAGAGCATCCCTGCTGCTTCCCTGAAATCCCCCTCCCACCTGCTTGTGGATGACTGTGGAAATTCTCAGTGGGGTTCTAGGCTTTTATTCCACCCTGAAAGACTTGCATCACAAAGTTCTCCAATGAGGGGTGTGTGCTGCCCATCATGCTGGGGCGGCCAGGCCAGACCCCTCAAAGCCTGCCGAGCCCCTGTGTGCCCGGCTGCTGCCAGGAGAGTGGTGGGAGCTCAGTCGTCTGTCCTACAGAACGCCTTGCAGCCGGGCCTCTCCCTACCTGTGGGAGGGCGGGTACCCAGGCTGATAACAAGCTATGTTCTGTTACATCTTCAGACTTTTTTTTGTGTGTGCAAAAGGTGATTGTATTAAAACATGGGCAGAAAGAGCAGCACTGGGGTTGTGAGGGATGACTGATTATATAGGTAACAGACTTTAAAAACAGTAACACATTACCAATTTCTGTCTTTCAACATGTCCTATTACAAGACACTCCTCAAAGTTATTTTTAGCTTCCCTTCTGAAAACTTCTACTCAAGCCTTTGCTGTGGCCCATTTCATGGCCTCTTCTCTCTTGTCAGTAATGATGGCATGTGTGACAGTAAGACCTCACAGCCAGGGCTGGAAGCCACTATCCTCTACTAGCCTGGCCTATTTGTGAATGCCTCAGTGCTAAGACTCAGAGACCTGAGATTCGGGCATGTTCCTAACCATGTTTCTCTGCTTGAAGTTTGGGCATTTTAAGTGACAAAAGAGATATGCTGGGTGTATGAGTTTCCTAAGGCTGCTGTGACAAGGTGCCACAAACTGGACGGCTTACAACAGTGGAGACATTCATACTCTCACAGTTCTGCTGGCTAGAAGTTTGAAATGAACATGTCAACAGGATTGGTTTCTTGGGGGCTCTGAAGGAGAGTCTGTTTCATGTCCATTCTCCCCAGTTTTAGGTGCTTGCAGGCAATCCTTGGTCTTCCTCATCTTTTAGATGCAATCACTCCAATCTCCTCTCTGTGCCTGTTTGTCCGAATTTCCTCTTCTTAGAAAGCCACCAGTCATAGGATTAAGTCCAACCCTGATCTAGTGTGACCTCATCTTAACAAGATTACCTCATTAAAGATCCTTTTCCCAAATAAAGTCACATTCACCCAGCCAGGGTGGACATGAACTGAGGAGGAGTCGGGGAGGACATTATTCAATACTGGGTAACTTTGTTTTAATGGGATTGTGACATCTTCCTAGTGATTTTTTTCATTAAGGCAGCAATTAATCCTAAAAAACAACAACCCTAGAACTAGGAAAGCTGGAGGGTCTCGTCTCGTGCCCACCATCCTGGTCTTCTGAGGGTTGCACTCCTGTCATGGAAGCAAGGCTAAGGCAAATTGTCAAGGCCAGACAGTGAGTGACCTGTACCTCTTTGGTGGAAGGCTGAGTCCCTCACAAGGGAGGATCTCTCTGTTAAATCTTTTTTTTTTTTTAAGATTTTATTTATTTATTTGTCAGAGAGAGAGAGCACAAGCAGGGGGAGTTGCAGAGGGAGAGGGAGAAGCAGGCTCCCCACTGAGCAAGGAGCTCGATGTGGGACTTGATCCCAGGACCCCAGGATCATGACCTGAGCCAAAGGCAGACACTTTGCCGACTGAGTCACCCAGGCGTCTCTGTCTGTTAAATCTTTAACATGTTAGCTTGGGAACAAAAGGGTCAGCACAAGTAAGGTCTACGGTTGTTCATCGTTTTTGGATATTAGCCAGGAAATAAAAAGTATTGCTAGTGTGGCCACTTTCCATTTACGAGAAAGCACTAGACATTTTTATTTTCAAATTATAATTGCTACCTATAAGTATCTTATAAACTACCCAGGTTTATTTCTAGACAGCGATGGTACAAGAAAGCATGTAGGTTTTAGAAATGAGGAAAGTAAGAGGGCAAAATACCTTGTAATAAAGTTAAAAGGTCTGGTAGCTTTTGACTGGACCCAGTCTTGGCCAAACTGAGAAAACTTTGGAGAAACACTTCTAGGATAGAGATTCTATGAGAGGAAGGGTGATACAGATGATAATACTGAGAAACTTCTGTTTCTATACTATTTTTACTTTCAGAATTTTAATTTTCTAATTTAATTTGAAGTTAGCATGTTTTTGTATTATTTTCCTTTACACCACAATGGTGAAAGTTTGCTGACTTGTTAAACATTCCTTTGTTCCTTCAACAGAAATATCCCAAGAACCTATCATGGATTAAGAAATAATAATGCTTGTTGTATATTGAACACTCAGTGTGTTGCCAAAGTTTGGTTTAAGCACTTCAGATAAACTTATTCATATTATTCTTAATATGTCCCAGTGGTATATAGTATCATCTACAAGTTTACAGATGAGGGGAAAAAGTGTATAACATGTCTACGGTCACACAGCTCAAGATGATGGAACCACAGTTCCAACACGTCATCTAGGTCCTCTGCCCTTAACCACTGCACCTCATGACCCACTGGGCTTATGGAAGCAAAAAGGGCATGGACCCTTTCTCAGGGACTCAGAGGGCTTCATAAACAGACAATTATATAACATGTGTTATATGTCATATGTTATATGTTTCTGGCCATACAAAGGCACAGTGGGGTGAATGCAGCCTTGAGGACACTCAGGTGGTACTTGAGCTGTTAGTGGGTGAGTTTGTGTCTGCAGATGGACAAGGGAATGGGAGTGTGAGGAGCACAACGTACAGGGGTGGGGGCAAAGCAGCTGGGTGTGTTTAGAGAGTAGATGGGGGCAGGTGCTGAGCAGTGGCTAGAGAAGCCTAGGAGGTTGGCTGGGCTCAGCGCACAAAGGTCTGTATTCCAAAACCAAGTGTTGGGCCTTCCTACTGAAGTTGATGGCCAGGAGAGCACTACCAGGTTTTAATCAAGGAAGTGATGATCTGGGGCACCTGGGTGGCTCAGTCGGTTAAGCATCTGCCTTTGGCTCAGGTCATGATCCCAGGGTCCTGGGATCGAGTCCCACATCAGGCTCCTTGCTCAGCGGGGAGCCTGCTTCTGCCTTTTCCTCTGCTTGTGCTCTCTCACACAGTCTCTCTCAAATAAATACACCTTAAACAAAAAAGAAGTGATGATCCAGTTTGCATTTTGAAAAGTGTAATTTCCAAAGTAAAAACTTTTTTCTACTGCAACAAGCTCTTGATTTTATAGGGAAGGACCAAGGAAAACCACAATTCATTTAACTGAAATGAACTGAACGGCATAGTTAGTGGACCTTAATTCTGTTAGGGGTGGAGTAGCTAGGCATGGGTCAGTAGCCTGTCATGTCACCGCAGCAGCCCCTTTCCAAGGATTCAACTCACAAATTATGTCATTAGCTATCTTTATTTTAAGGGGAGGTGACAGGAATCAAGTTTCCACTGCCGCTCCTTTTATCAAATGGGAACTTATTTGAGAAACCATTTCTAAAGTGTCTCCATTTCCCACCACAGGGTCATGCTTTTTCAGATTTCAGAAGATGTAAGCAAATTGGAATTGAGGTCCTTTAAGTTTTTTTTGAGCCAGGAGATCTCCAGATGTAAACTGCATGATGACTTGGTAAGACCTGGTGTTTCAGCAAGATTTGGTCCTGAGGTTGAGTCAGCCGGTGGGGATTGCTGTGACTGGAGAGAGGGCTAGTCCAGTAAAAGCAACCTGGACCCTCACTTTTCAACCAGGGGAGAAGAAAAGAGTGGTCGGACAGCAGTGTTGCAGATACGATCCCTTCGTATACTGTGATGTGCTGCTCCCATGAATTGCGAGGAGCATGGCAGAGTCAGTAGCTAGGGAAGAAGACTGGTTGTGCAGGCACAGCCCGTTGTGGGACGCTGCAGAGCCAGGCTAGACAGTGGTGAGCTCGAGACATCTCCCCACTCTGCAGTCCCTGAAACCACCTGGAACCTGGAACTCTGTGCGTGTGTGTGCGTGTGAACGCGGGACTGGAGGTGGATCAGGTCCCAGAGGCAGTGTGGGAGAGATGCAGTCCCCAGCGCTGTCACTCCGGGGACCAGGCTACTGTGTCTCAGCCATGCAGCTCAGGCTGTCTCACAGACGTCACCTAAAGTTGTCCGCAGGGGGTTCCGCTCAGGGCTTGGGGTCTGGGGCCTGGGTGACCACTGATTTTCCTCTACCTTCTCATTTCTGTCTTCCTGGGCCAGAAGAGACAGAATTGCTTCTCTAGTGCTCTGTTGGCTTATAAGACCAGGGTGTTCTGGCAGGAGGGTGAGCTTGGGAAGCTAGGGTGGGTCCTCTGTTTGGAGAAAGTGGAATTAAAAAAAAAAGAAAAGAAAATCTCATTTAAAAGCCAGTGTGTCTCAGTTCAGTCTTCCAACTTCATTTCTCTTCCTTCTAGAACTTGTTTGATATTTTCATAGAGATGGAGAAGAGGGTCATCCTCGGGGAAAGAAATTTGGATACCCTGAAAAGAATCTGTGACCAAATTAACAAGAGCCTGCTGAAGAAAATCACGGATTATGAAGAATTAAGCAGAGGTAGAAATAACAGCTGTGAATTAGCAAAATGTATTCTTAAATTGACAAATCCCTCTATGTCGTGATTGTTTCTAATCAAATATGTGTCTCTTTTTTAATTCAGAGCAAACACTGAGCCCTCAAAGAAGTCTAGATGAAATTTCAAATGGTAATATGCAAAATACATTTTTAATACTTAGTTAATTTACTATCAGATATGCCCATTGCCTCCTCTCCCCACAACCTTCTCACACATCCACATCTTAATGGTCTTGCTCTCCTAAAATCAAGAAGGCTCAGTGCCTACTTGTCACCTTCTTCACACATTGAAAGATACACCTGTTGTCAAGAGACGTAGACCTTGCAGCCCTAGGCTGGCAAGTTTGAAATGGGTGAAGAGTTAGTCCGCAAAAAGATTTTTATTCTGTGGACTGTGAGGATATTATGTTCAAGTCAGTCTGTGAGTTTCATTTTAAAGGGGATCTTATGATATTCTGGGTGCTCTGTGTTTCTTTACGAAAATCCCTTCCCTGCTATGTGTCTTTCCAGATATGTCTCAGTTGCTTGTAGGGGAGGAATCCCTGAGGGTACTGCCAATGTCGGACTCTCCAGGAGAACAGGACTGTGAACCAGAGGTGTGTCGAAATTTGAACTCCTTTTTCTCTTTGCATTGCAGATTCTAATTCTTGCATTCCTCAGCTTTGAAGCGTCCAGATAAACTAGTAAGGGACAGATGCTTACTGGAAATTTTGAGAACTATAGAAAAATTTGAGAAACGAACAAATTTAAAATGTGATTTTTTTTGTTTCGAAAGTAGAAAGTGTTAAAATCTTACTTTATTTTTTTAAAGATTGATTTATTTATTTGAGAGAGTGAGAGAGCGAGTGCACGTGAGCAGGGCAGGGGCAGAGGGAGAGAGAGAGGATCTCAAGCAGACACCCTGCTGCGTGCAGAGGCTGAGGTGGGGCTCCACGCCGGGCTCAATCCCATGACCTGAGCGCAAATCAAGAGGCAGACACTTAGCCCATGGCTCCAACCAGGCACCCCGAAAATTTTATTTTAAAACCAGAGACAAAGGTGTTGGAATAGTTGGAGGGCTGAGGAAGCAAGAAGCCTCCTGGCAACCCTTTCAGCAGCTGCCTCAGCCAAAGTAGGAGAAGGCCTTGGGAGAAAAGTATAGCAGGACTGGGAAAAGCAAAGCCATTTCTTTTAGGCTGACATTTCAAAACTGTTTCTCCATGGCGATTTAGGGGTTAGCAGCCAAGGCTCATGATCCGGCTGTGTCTACGTTCTCATCTCAATGAGCCAGTGCAGCAATTGCCTTTCTAGACAGTCGCTTTGGTTTATTAACCGTAAAAGATTCACCAGCCACATTCTGATTCATCGGCCTGTTGACTCCTCTCTGTGGCAGGAAGCAGAGGAAACCCTGAATGCTATCAGTCAGTGGGAGACTTGAAATTAAGTTGAGAGAGATCAGTTACAGGCGGGCTCCTGAGCACATTACCAGACCTCTCTAGGTCTGAAAACCGAGGATTTGCCGAAGTCATGTGGCGCTCTGCAAATAGCAAAGCACTCTACTGAGTGCTGTCCCCACGAACAGCTAACTGTACTGAGTGCTGGAGAGATCAGGTAACTTGCACAGAGTCTTAAGGTTATGACATAGTAGAGCCAGGAATTTGAGCCCTTAGCGTGGAGCACTTTTCTCTAACTTGAGGAGCTGCATGGATTTCCCAATAAATGCTGAGTGTCTCAGCACTGAAACAGCCCTGGGAAATCAGGACACAGGGGCCATCCCTGCCTGATACTGTCAGGCACTGGAATCTGGCTATTGTCACCTGCAACATAGCCAAGAGCTGCCTGACTAGTCCAGCTCTCTCCTCCAGTCACGGTGGTCCTGAGAGCCACATGGAGCCCTCGGCTTTCAAAGTCCTGGGACATACTGTGTCACGTGTGAAGGGCAGGCCCTCAGCTGTGAGCTCAGAAATATAGATAAGTTGACTAGATGGCCAACGGAATAACAAGGTGACAGACAGGCAGCCCAAAGACAGCATGAAGACATTCATTCATTCAGCAACTCCTGATTGAGCTCTCACAAATTAATAAATTCTAGTTCCTGCTGCAAATGTTAGCCGCCTTGAGCAGAAACAAGAACAAACAAGAACAAACGATGAATGCGTGTTATGATGACAACAATATTAATATATGTGCAGAGTGCTCAAGAGGCCCAAGGACTGGGACCCTGATTTTACATACTAACTGTGGGGCAGAAGTCTGGGGGTCCTGTGTCACGGGAATGGGTGGAAACCTGTTCACCAGAGAAATGACGTCAGGTTGGGGTAGGGCTGTTCAAAGTGCCCTTGCATCCCAGTATGGCTAAGGGGACAGCCTAACTTCTTACTAGGGATTTGTTTGTTCATATCTCAAGTATTTGACCCTCAGAGTCAGCTCCTGGGTTGGATTTTTGTTTTCCAGACATCGGACAAAGTTTACCGAATGGAAAGCAAACCTCGAGGATATTGTTTGATCTTTAACAATTACGACTTTAGCATAGCACGGAAGGAAGTGCCCAAACTTCAGAGCATTAAGGATAGGAATGGGACAGACTTGGATGCAGGTACAGTAGAACTCTGAAAAGAAGTGAAATATTTCTAATACCTAAGTTTTTATCAAAAGGGGAGAACAAAAATTGTACCATCAGAGCCTCATGTTTCAGAAAAAAACTGGATATAACCAATATTTCCTTGTGGAAGTGAAGAATATTCTTATATATTTGCTAATTTTCTGCTTTTGTTTTTTTTAATTAATTTTTAATCAAAGTAATGTATATAAAATAAAATAGCAAATCTTACTAAAAGGCTTATAATAAAAAGCAACAACAATAAGCTTTGCTTTTAATTCAACTTGATGAATAGTGCTTCTGTAGAATGTATTAAGTATTAGGTGAAAACATTACCTTGGGATCAAGACCACATATAGAGGTTGCATTTATAAAAGTTGGGCAGATGAAATTGCAAGTCTTTAATTAGAAATTGCATTTTCTTTTTTTTCCTCTCTTTTAAAGATTTTATTTATTTATCTGACAAAGAGATAGCCAGTGAGAGAGGGAACACAAGCAGGGGGAGTGGGAGAGGAAGAAGCAGGCTCGGAGCAGAGGAGCCTGATGTGGGGCTCAATCCCAGAACGCCGGGATCACGCCTTGAGCCGAAGGCAGACGCTTAACAACTGAGTCACCCAGGCGCCCCAGAAATTGCATTTTCAAATATTAAACTAGCCAAAAATTCTTTTGCTCAGCCCCTTTAGGAGGAGCAACTTACAAGAGAACTTACAAGTTAAATGAAAACTTAAGAGAACTTACAAATTAAATGAACAAATCATTTTCAGCATGTGAACATAAAAATGGCTACTACTAAAAGTGATAGATAGAAATAGTCCAACCCAACCAATATATTTTTGAAAATGATGTTTACGAGTCATAACATCAGATAATGACTTACTTTTTTAACTGAATAAAGTTCAGAAAATTAATTTAGTTTGATTTTAATCATCAAGACTCTGCTAATGGTCTCTTAACAGTTTATTCAAGCAAATCTATTCTAAGATGTCAAAAGCCACAGAACCTAAGTCCATTCATTGACTATATCACTCATTGTCATATACTTTGGTCTTGAAGAAGAGACTTCAGGCCTTTGATTTCCATTCATTTACTATCAAAACATTTTAAAATTTTTGTAGAGAGAGACAGAGAGAGCAGGGGGAGGGGCAGAGGGAAAGGAACAGAGAGAATCGTAGCCAGGCTGTACACCCGGTGCGGAGCCTAATGTGGAACTCCATGTCACAACCCTGGCATCATGACCTGAGCTGAAACGAAGAGTTGGACATTTAACTGATTGAGCCAGCCAAGCGCCCCACTATCAAAACAATTTTATTAAAATAATATTTGATTGTATTTCTGGCCTTTTGGTCAAAGGGCAGGTACAAAGTTGCAGATACGTAGGATGAATAAATCTAGAGATCTGATGTATGACATAATGACTATAGTTAATAATACTGTATTGAATACTAGAAATATGCTAAGAGAGTGTATTTCAGGTGCTCTCATCACACACACACGCACACACACACAATGTAATCAAGTATGTGAGGAGATAAGGTATTAGCTTGACTGTGGTAATCACTTCACTGTATATAATCAGCTGTATGCCTTAAATATATACAATTTTTAGTTAAAAAAAAGATCGGGGGCGCCTGGGTGGCACAGCGGTTAAGCGTCTGCCTTCGGCTCAGGGCGTGATCCCGGTGTTATGGGACCGAGGCCCACATCAGGCTCCTCCGCTATGAGCCTGCTTCTTCCTCTCCCACTCCCCCTGCTTGTGTTTCCTCTCTCGCTGGCTGTCTCTATCTCTGTCGAATAAATAAATAAAATCTTTAAAAAAAAAAAAATCAGGCACCATGAAAATGTTAAAAGGCTTTGACTAGAGCTTAGAGAACTTGGACAAAAAATTAGGTTATGCATATGGAAAACAAAGTAATGAAAAAATAATGCAATTACTAATTCCAGGAAAGACAAAAAATTTAGTAAGAAAGGAAGCATAATTAAAGAATATTATGTTTACATAGTACTATTGATTCGACTAAAAGTCGTAACTAACTGTATAAGAGCATCAAATGCTTATCTTCCATAATAGAAACTCAATACAAAAGTCTAAAATGTATGATTAAATAAATAGCAAATTGCCCAAATTCATTAAAAAATGGAGGCAAATACCAACAAAATAGTTGTTAAAAGTTGAAAGTGGTTGCCTTCATGGAAAATGGGTAATAGGGAGAGTTAGAGAAGGGATAGCTTTTTTGTAATAGGCCTTTTAGTTGTACTTGATTTATTAAACTTTCATACCTTGTATTTTTCAAAAAAGATTTATTTATTTGACAGAGCAAGTGCAAGTGGGGGGGAGGAGAAGAAGACGGACAAGCAGACTCTGTGCTGAGTGTGGAGCCTGACGTGGGGCTCAATCTCATGACCCTGAGATCATGACCTGAGCCGAAATCAAGATTCAGATGCTCAACTGACCAAGCCACCCAGGCTCCCCTCATATTTTGTATTTTGATAAACAATTTTGAGAGAGTTCAAGATAAAATAAGTATGCATCTTCTATTAATTTTTTTTTGCTTTTTATTCTGCTTATGTAAGTAATACAATCATTTTCTAAATTGGTTTGGTAGTAAGTCTAAATAATAGCTTACTCATCTTATAGACTAGTTGAGAAAAGACAGAAGGCCAACAGTAGCATTCTTCCCTTTCTCATTTGCCTCAGGACTGGAAGTGTTTTCAGCTTTCAGAAGACTTTGGAATTCGGCCAGTAATATAAGGGGTCTTGTTTTTCAGTTCTGGTTTGGATTCTTAATCTGATCAGTGTTCTTTCTAGCTCTGGGCTGTGGTTTGGGACTTACTGTGGTGTAATATGACTTTTCTTGTTTTACTTTTCAGATGCTTTGTGTCAGACCTTTAGTGAGCTTCATTTTGAGATCGTGCCTTTCAAAGACTGTACAGCCAAGAAAATCTGTGAGGTTCTGAAATCCTACCAATGCATGGACCACTCTAGCAGGGATTGCTTTATCTGCTGCATCCTCTCCCATGGAGACAAGGGCATCATCTATGGCTCTGATGGGCAAGAAGTCCCCATCTATGAGCTGACTTCTTACTTCACTGGTTCAAAGTGCCCTTCCCTTGCAGGCAAGCCCAAAATCTTTTTTATTCAGGCTTGTCAAGGGGATAACTACCAGAAAGGTATAGCTGTTGAGACTGACTCTGAACAGAAGGAAGCCTATTTAGAAATGGACTCATCCTATCAGAAGAGATATATCCCAGAAGACGCTGACTTTCTGCTGGGGATGGCCACTGTGAATAATTGTGTTTCCTACCGAAACCCCATGGAAGGAACCTGGTATATCCAGTCACTTTGCCAGAGCCTGAGAGAAAGATGTCCTAGGTAACTTTGCCTACTCTGCCCTTTATACGTTTCTAAATTTCTAGTTATGGGTGACATAGCTGTACTTCTCAGGTCAGTCACAAAGTGGGAGAGGGGGGCAAGTGTTAACATCTTTGGTTCATAGATGGAAAAATCCAAGACACCTACTGCAGAGTTTCTTTTATTTGGTGCCCGAAAGGACAGTTGGGGTATCCTAAAGCAGGGAATAATGGTAAAGTCAGTCCAGCTCTGTTTTTAGGCAGAAACAGGACTGAGCCAACTCAACTAGTTTTGGAAGTCTTCCAACAAGGTAATAACCCATTTCAATGTTTAACATTCTCCAACTCTGTTAAAGTTCAATCATAGCTAATCAACCCTCTTGGTGTGTTGTGGGAGACAAGTACCAGAGAGTAGAAACCCTTTATATTCCCACTAATTTGGCCTGTTGTGAAACCACAAAATGTGGGAAGATATCCTACCCTTATTTATTATACCTTATGTTTCCTTTAGTTAAATGATGGTTTTGTAGTCACGGTTCATCCAAATGCACACATAACTGACAGGTCAGTAGCAAGAAATCTTCTCGTTCTATATCTCACCATGCTAAGTGTATGAAGAGTAAGAATTTCCCATGGCAGATCAAGGAGTGAACCCTAACATCAACGTCATGTTTTCCTTTTGTAACTTACACCACGAATCGTACAGAGGCAGATGAACACGTTGCCCAGCTCACCTGGAGAGAGAGGCTGGTGAGAAAGGGGCGGAGCGGCTGCGGAAGACATTGGGTTTTCTCTTGCCCAAAGTGATCAGAGATGATCACCGAAGCAGAGGACGTTTGGGAGGAGCATTGAGGCGATTGTGGGGGCAAATGACATAGTACATGCAAGAGTAAGGTACAAACAGGTCAGGAGGGAAGGAACCCAAATCTGATGTTGACCCCAAGGTTTCTGATGATCAGTAGAGATCTTGAGTAAACCAAAGGTAAGTTATTAAGCTACGCCGAAGCTACTCCTTTACCTGGAAAGCTTTGACATGTCTTAGTTAAGCAACTTAGGATTTCAAATGCCTGATGTTTTGAAGGAAGGAACTGTCAACGAAGCACAGGGGAAGAAAGGGTTTGCCGGTACTGTTTCACCACAGATGGTCACAGAGTTGTTGTTTTTCAGGGGCGAAGATATTCTCACCATCCTTACCGAGGTGAACTTTGAAGTGAGCAATAAGGATGACAGGAAAAACATGGGGAAACAAATGCCACAACCTACTTTCACACTGAGGAAAAAACTCTTTTTCCCTCTTAATTGATGCTACTGTTTAGCTGTATAACACTATGCTTAATTTATTTCTTCATAAAATGCTGCTATTAGCCTTTCTTTTTTTTTTTTTTTTTTTTTTTTTTTTTCCTTTTCGATGGCAGGAAGAGGAGAGAATGGGAGTCAGGACAACTTAATTCCTGTGCAAATTTAAGCCTAAATCTCTGGCTTTGCCCTAATAGCTAGAGATTTATAGCCCTAGGTACGTTTTTAATTTTATTTTTGATTCAATGAAAAAGTTTTTTAAAAACTTAGATAAGAAAATATAGGAAGTTTAAAAGAAATGTAACATCATAAGTTTAGGTTCAAAAACGGTGGCAGAATGAATGTTCTTTGCACATCTCTCATCTGCTTTCAGCCTGGAATCATTTGATTCCCTTCAAATTGTTAAGCATTTTTTAAAAAGTTAAAAAAGCTTTAACTGTGAACACAGAAATTAAGGGTGGTGGAGAGATTTTATAAGGCATAAGAAAAGGGAATGGGGAAAGAAGTTTCCCACTAAAGTCCTCAGAATAAGTGAATGTTGTTCAAGTACTGGGAGAAAAGTCAAAGCCATAATCGTCCTCCTTTCTGTGAAAGGGCTGATTCCTCATTCCTGGTTCTTGTGAGAATTTGTTAGATTTACATTCCTGCTAACAGGGTGTGCTTCTGTGGAGCAGAATGTGAGGTACGATTGTTTAAAGGTACTGTTGGGGCTTTTTTTCCCTCAAGTAAACTCTATCCCCTCCCACTCCCCAAACCCCCCCCCCCAACATGGGGCTTGAACTCACAACACCAAGGTCAAGAGTCATATGCTCTACCAACTGAGTCAGCCAGGCACCCCCTAAAAGGTATTGTTAAAAAGGAGACAGCAGCCCCCAAATGGAGTCACTTGGGCTAAACCCCACGTCAGCAAACCAAGACTTAATACCTAACCGAAATGCGGTTTCAATTCCCTGGGAATGTAAACTTTAAGCAGTCAACATGGAATTACCTGGTCAGCACTGGTGAAATAATCCACCAGATAAACTCCTTCCATTCCCCTTAGGAAAGTGACCTAATGCAATTTGATCAAATTTGATCTTTACATTTACTCAGTTGAATTTCTGTTGTTTAACAGTATGCAGGGTGATGCCGGTGACTCCTTCTCAAAGGTCACTGAGGGAGATTTTTGTGATCTGTCCTAGCTAAGAAAACCCTCATGTGTAATGCTCTCACATCCAACCTGATCTCTTCTGATGTGTGTGATAGGCAATCTCAGAAGCGTCTGAGCCTTCTCTCCTGAGCTACGAGGCGACCCTGCTTCAGTGGCAAAAGACACCATAACTCTGTTTAGATTTAGATTTCACAAAATCTAGGAATTCTTTCCCTTGCTCTTATTATTTATAAGTACCATTAAATCCATATTTGAAAGGACTAAAGTTAATAGCACATTACCTTTATCTTTCTGTACTTCCAGTCCCTCCCTTTCCAAGCCATCCTCTACATTAATTTACAAGTTTTTTTAAAATATATGTTTGGGGGGCGCCTGGGTGGCACAGCGGTTAAGCGTCTGCCTTCGGCTCAGGGCGTGATCCCGGCGTTATGGGATCGAGCCCCACATCAGGCTCTTCGCTATGAGCCTGCTTCTTCCTCTCCCACTCCCCCTGCTTGTGTTTCCTCTCTCGCTGGCTGTCTCTATCTCTGTCAAATAAATAAATAAAATCTTTAAAAAAACAAACAAAAAAAAATATATATGTTTGAAAATGCTATTTCTTATGTTAAAAGCTTTTAACAGCCTTTTCTCTTATTGCTCTTACAGTATATATATATATATATATATATATATATGCTTCTCTATCAGTCAATAACCGATTTGCTTTTTTTGCTAATGATACTGTGCTTCCTTCATGCCTTTGCCCTTTCTTTATTCTAAATCTATATGAAGTTTTTTTTAAATATTCATTTTTAAAAAAATATTTTTTCAATAATTTTTTTCAATAATATTTTTAACAGAATAAAATAGAATTTTAACTTACTGTTGGTTGGAGATTGTTTTGTTTGTTCGTTTTGTCTCTGTTGTTTGCCATTGGCATCTCACAGGTGGAAAGCATTTGGATCACAGGTGTGTTTCACTCTAGGCTCCCAATGTTGGCTCACACAGTTGTATTTCTTAAAAAATTTTTTGCCCATATTTAAAAATTGGGACAGGTCATATAAAAGCCACAATCCTTTCTTTTGACAAATCGGAGTATCTGACCTCATCGGTCCCATGCTCTCGTGTGGCAGCCTGGAATGGGTTCACCCAGTCCCATACCACCCCGCTCAGTCTCCTACATTTAGGCTGCTGCCAATTACCATTTATCACCGTGCTTGTTTGTGTGATTATTTTTCCTTCTGTTCCATCCACTTCACTTATTTATGTTGCCTGCCCGGTGGGGATTTGAATTCTGGTGATTATTTAGAGAAGGTGGCAAGAATCATCAGAAACTTTGCCCAAATCATAGTTACAGGGAAGATGATTGAGAAGTGAAGCAGTGGGGACGCACATAAGAGAAAAGGGTTTTGGAATCGAATCAATATCGTTCTTGCTAGCTAAAAGCCCCAGGGGGACAAAAGCTAAACTTCAAAATATAGTCAACATTTAATAGGGAGAAGTTCTTCAGATCAGTGTTTTCATAATGAAATACATAAACATGGAAGAGGAAATAGTACAGTGCCCAAGAAAGCTCAGATTCACATATATTGAACACCACCTTTCAATGAAGAGTCTTGAAAAATCTGTATAATTGAGACGGGAATTCAAACTTTCCCAACCACTTAGAAGAAAGCAAATTGTGAAAAGGCAAAAGTAGAACCAAGGCAACCAAGGAACTAAACTCATAATACACATTTCTCAAGAAAACCTCACAAGAGTTCTCTAAGCCTACAGAGATGGTGTTCCTATCATCTTTTGTACTGGAGAACAACTTTTCTACTCATAATTCTTGTTTTTCATTGCTGTCATCTTTTAAAGTGTCAGAATCATCCTCATAGATAGAGGTTGACCTTCCAGATCGTTCTTCATAAATTTCTTCATTCTTGGCAATTATTTTTTGCCTATAAAGAAAGAGAAGACGCAGCGCTATAGACTCAAAGGGTAGAAGGGCATCTAGGGTATCAGGGTGGGGGAGAAATATGGTTTCATTCCTTCACTGGGGGCCGTCGCATACATTACTCGCAGTGGTTTTGAATTTAGTGAGATATATTTATCTTACCAAATTCCCAGATGAGGAATATTCTGCTGAGGGGAAACAGAGTATGCCATCCCAAAATATGCCACCTTGCATATTGATTAGTTTGAACTAAAGTTACTTAAGCAACAGCCAGTAAAAGAAAGATAATCTGACCCTCCTTTGTCCCCCTGAAAGCAGGAAAGAAAAGTCCTTCCCTATACCAGAAGGTAAAGAGACATCCATATCGCCAGAAATAGGGAATTTAGGGCTGAGGAGGCTGTATAAACAAATCTTGTTACTTCCTCACTAATTCACTACCCCAAGCCAAACTCCTTTGTCTTGTCAATACTTAACAGGTTTATTGTCTCTTTGTCTAAAAGGCATATAAGCTGCCCACTTTGGTCACTTCTTCGAGTCTCATATTTTTATGAGCTCCTGTACATTCAAAATTAGTTTTTCTCTTTTAATCTAGCACATGTCAATTTAACTTAGACCAGCCAAAGAACCTACAAGGGAAGAAGGGAAAATATTTACTCTCCTATACTACCAAATCAATGCAATGAATCGCTTCCCTTTATTAAAATATTGACCAAAACTTATCTCAATGATTTAAAATGCATCCTCAGGAAACAGTATAATTTCTGACCTAAAGTTGACTTCCACAGGAAATAAATGCAGCTGTATCTAAGTGTAAACCAGTGAAACCTAAACCCCTAAACTCTCAGGGGACATGGTAAAAACTCAGAGCTCACATGGGTTGTCACAACAGTTTCCAATCATTCATTCATTAAACAAGTATTTATTAAATATTTACTATGTTTTTCAACCATATGACATTCTGGAAAAGGCAAGACTACAGAGGCAGTGAAAAGATCAGTAGTTGCCAGGAGTTGGGAGGGGAAGCAAAGAACGAATAGGTGAAGGGCAGAGGACTTTAGGGATTTAAAATGTATTCACAGAACTGAATAAACTCAGAGACCTTCAGATAAAGTTCATTTGCCATTTTGCATTTAAAACTAAGATGTAGGTAAGAGAGAGGAGTCTAAACATATTCCCAACTCCACTTCAGATGAACTGTCTGACCTTAGCAGATGACATCCGTGGCCAGGCTCTGAGTGAATATCTCCCTCCTGAAAGTGCCTTGACCTTATTAGGGAACACTTGGGGTCATCTTCATCTATTCCTCACCCAAACTCCTTTCCACTTTTGGAAGATAACTCAGCCATATCTTTTTGAGCAGCGTCCTACATACCTTAGATGAATGTTTTCTTCTGTCAGAAGCTGTATGGTATATTTAAACTTTTCTTCAGCTTCGGCAAGCTTGATCTGGAACATTTTCTCTAGATTTCCCACTGTAGCTTTCTGAAGGAGACATACATTTTAATAGCTATCTTTCCCAAACCAGAGTCATCCAGAGCAGAGCTATATGGTAGAGCAGCACGGAGACCTGGATTCCTCTGCACAAACCCCAACCCCACTCCAGCCAGGACTCACCTCTCTCTGAAGTTCCATCTGGGTTTGGTAGAGGGTTGTGTTAAGTGTTTCTAGGATAACAGCTTGTGTATTCAACTCTTCCTGCATGACCTGTGTAAGAAGAAATTGTTTCAGGACAACATGACAATGTCTACCCATTTATTTTCTGCTGCAGGGCACCTGGACTAGAATGTGAAGCATCAACTTTAGCTACTCCTTCTCTTACACTGTTCAGTCACTTTACCCTGTTAATTCTATCTCCTCTATGTCTTGCCCATCTCTACTCCCATCTGCAGACTCACTGTCACTGTCTCAGATCCAGCCCTCACCAGAGCTCGCACGGGTTGTCATGATAGCTACCAATCACTCATTCATTAAACAAATATTTATTAATGGAAAAGGTAAAACTACAGAGACAGTAAAAAGATGAGTGATTGCCAGGGTTTGGGAGGGGAAGCAAGGGATAAATAGGTGGAGGACAGAGGAGATTTAGGCAAAGAAACTACTCTGTATATTGCAATGGTACATGGCATGCTGCATTTGATGTATTAAACAAAACCTATATAGAATGTATAGCACCAAGAGTGAACCCTAAGGTAAACTATGGACTTGGTTAAAAGGGATGTATCAATAATGGTTCATCGACTGTAACAAAAGTACCACATTAATGCAAGACGTTAATAATAGAGAAAACTATGTTTGTGTTGGGGGAAGATATGAGGAATCTCTCCACTTTCTACTTAATTTTTCAGTAAACCTAACATTGCTCTAAAAAAATAGTCTTTTAATTAGGAAAAAAAACCCTCCTATTGTAGGCACCAAGAGTATTACAATGAACAAGAAAAATATAATCCCTACTCTTATCAATGTACAGTCTAGTGAAGGGGATGTAAAAAATTTAATAAGAGTTAATAAAATATTACTTTACAATAATAAATTTAAAACAAACCAAGGATAAGATAGAAGATGCAGTGTAAGTGCAGGGAAGGGACAAATGGAAACTACATCAGATAGATGCTGAAGAGACTATAAGAATGAACCAGATGGGTCTCTGCTTTCAGATGTCAGCTCTGTTTAACTCCTACATGTCCTCATAGCTCTTCCTATGGGATAAGCATCCTCCCAAGATTTACAGACTAGAGAGGTACCATCACTTACTGCAACCACATTGTGTAAAGCACTGTACCAGCTCATTTAGCATTCTTTTATTCACTTATTCATTCAAAAAAATCAATCGGTATTTACTGGATGTCTTGATGTGCCAGGCACTGTTCTAGAAACTGGAGATTAGTGGTAGAGAAAACAGACAAAATCTCTGTCTTCATTGAGTTTATCAGGTTAGACAGTTATAATTCTGTATAGAAAAATAGAGGTGGGGAGTTAAGATGGCGGAGGAGTAGGGGACCCCTTTTTCAGCCGGTCCCCTGAGTTGAGCTGGATAGGTACCAGACCAGCAAGGAACATCCATGGAATCAGCCTGAGACGCAGGAAGATACATCTGGATCTCTACAAATGAACATCTCCAGCGCTGAGTATCAAGGTACGAAGCGAGGAACCGTGAAACCGGGCACAGATATCAGAAGATAAACAGAAGGGGGAGGGAGCCGCCATGTCAGGGCGCCGGGAAGCGGTAGCCACCTGCACGGGGGAGCGGACGGACCGCGGACCCGCACGCTTGAGACAGCAGACTGAAAACGGGAGCTCAGGGAGCGCGTGCGGGGCGGCTGGTGGCTGGCGGGCCACCTGTACCAGGGAGCGGGCGGACCGCGGACCCGCACCCTGGAAACAGCAGACTGAGTCCGTGAGCCGGGAGCGTGCGCCACCAAGCATCTCACGGAGCTCCGGAGCTCCAGTGTGCTCACTGGATCGAGGCTGAGACTGGGAGCTCCGGGAGCGTGCACAGGGCGGCTCGCGGCTGGCGGCTGGAGGGCCACCTGCACGGAGGAGCAGGCAGACTCGTGGACGGCACCCGGCGAGACACCAGACAGAGACCGGGAGCTCCGGGAGCCCGCGCGGGGTGGCTGGCGACTGGCGGCTGGCGGGG
>NW_023250257.1:0-1205 GCF_002007445.2 Ailuropoda melanoleuca | reverse complement strand
AAGCGTGACCAGACTGAAAACTGGCGCTCCAGAGCACAGGCGAACCAGACTGAAACAGGGAGCTCGGGAGCGCGTGCGGGGCGGCTGGCGGCTGGCGGGGTTAAAAACACAGNGGTTGGAAACACAAAGGACAGAGACGTGCCGGCCCTGGAAGTGAGGGCTGGGACGCCGGGTGTGGGGCGCACAGCCCGGGATGCTGCAGGGTTGAGCAGCACCAACAGAAACAGAGTTAAAGTGGCCAGAACATCAGTGGAGAACGATCCGCGATCCCTCTGTTCTGAGACAGAGGCTGAATTTCAGCCGCTGCTGCTCTCTCAGAAGAGGCATAGCAAACCGCCAGGGAAAGCCGCCAGAGAACAAAAGCCTGGAAATACCGGCTCACAGGGTGCCCATCCCCATCCCCCCTTGCAGGGGACACGGAGACTCTTCCCAAACAGGGTCTCCTGAGTATCGGCAGGCAGGCCCCTCCCCCAGAAGGCAGGCTGAAAAATCAAGAAGCCCACAACCCAGGGCGCCTGAGTGGCGCAGTCATTAAGCACCTGTCTTCGGATTAGGGCATGATCCCAGTGTTCCAGAAAGGAGTCCCTCATCGGGCTTCTCTGCTGGGAGCCTGCCNCTTCCTCTCCCACTCCTCTGCTTGGGTTCCCTTTCTTGCTGACTGTCTCTCTCTCAAATAAATAAATAAATAAAATCTTTAAAGAAGAAGCCCACATCCCTAAGATCTCTATAAAACACGGGCGCACAGCCTGGGTCCCAGTCAATAATTTGGGCTCAGGACAACCCCACAATCTCTCCCATCAGAATGACGAGAAGGAGAAGTCCCCCCCAGCAAAGAAAAGATAATGAGTCTGTGGCCTCTGCCACAGAATTGGCCTCGGCCACAGAANGCCACAGAATTAATACATATGGATGTATCCCAATTATCAGAAATGGAATTCAGAGCAACAATGGTCAAGATGATGAGTAGACTTGAAAAAAGTATTAACGAAAACGTTGCTGAGAATATAGAATCCCTAAGGGCAGAAATGAGAGCGAATCTGACAGAAATTAAAAATTCTATGAGCCAAATGCAGTCAAAACTAGAGGCTCTGACAGCCAGGATCACCGAGGCAGAGGAACGCATTAGCGAATTGAAGGATGGGTTAGTAGAAGAAAAAACAAAAATAGAAGCTGGTCTTAAAAAAATCCACGCCCACGAATGTAGA
>NW_023250256.1:746-889 GCF_002007445.2 Ailuropoda melanoleuca | reverse complement strand
TGGAACAGGAATCAAGGTGCTTTGGTACCGTGAGTGAAACACGATGAACACAGCACTGAGAAACACAATTCTGCCAAAACCCACTTCCAACAAAATGTTTGCTCCCTGGAGAAATCCTGTCAAAACTACTGGCGGCAATGGAA
>NW_023250256.1:0-569 GCF_002007445.2 Ailuropoda melanoleuca | reverse complement strand
CAGGGAAATATCAACGATCATCATCTCTCGTGAGTAAGGGAGCATGAATGAAAAGGGTCAGGATTTTCGAGGACTCGGTGCCCTTCTCATTGGTAAAAAAGCAGAGAATCCAGGAAAACACCACCAGCGAAATGCAGCCTTTTCACTGGTGACCCCGATTCCACATGGGGTGTAGGGCTCTTGTGAGGATCCAGAACTTAGAACCAAGAAACAAAGTGTGAGGGGAAAGCCCTTGAAGTCACAACGGCCTTATTGAAGGTGGAACAGGAATCAAGGTGCTTTGGTACCGTGAGTGAAACACGATGAACACAGCACTGAGAAACACAATTCTGCCAAAACCCACTTCCAACAAAATGTTTGCTCCCTGGAGAAATCCTGTCAAAACTACTGGCGGCAATGGAACGAAAAGNGGAACGAAAAGGCCCAAAACACGTCCGTCAGAAACAACACCGTACAGGGTACGTCTTAGCACTATCATCACCCTTCCTGAATAGGGAGACATGAGGGAAAGTGGTCGCGGAAGACTGACGAGAGTGCCCCATAGTGGTCTCTGAGACACCACACAGTCC
>NW_023250255.1:0-529 GCF_002007445.2 Ailuropoda melanoleuca | reverse complement strand
GCCAGGATCACGCCCTGAGCCAAAGGCAGACACTTAACCGCTGTGCCACCCTGGCGTCCCTACGTTGGGGTTCTATACCTGGGATACTAGCACTTTGTGCAACCACNTGTGCAACCACACCACACACTTTGCTGATCCTGCCTATGCCACTGTCTAGAAGGCTTCTTCATCTCCAACATCTACTCTGCCATGTGACATTTTGAAGCTATGCACTAAACGACTGCATCATCAAACACCCTTCCTCCATCTACCGCCATTGATCTAGGCCTGGGCAAACACAGTCATCACAACAGCATCTGGTCCTCACTAACACACAGGAATTCAATTAAATCATGAAGATAGAATAGGACTTCCCTACTTCTCAGAAACCCACCATACTTGCCAATTCCTTTATTCCATTACAAGTATTCATCAGATGACACCACCAAGAGCTGTCTGTGCCTTTTGAGTGACTAAAGAGAGTCACGTTGGGTTCCCTACCCACTATGAAAAGAGTTCTTCACATTTTCTTTTAGTAGGTCTTACTTTT
>NW_023250254.1:970-1718 GCF_002007445.2 Ailuropoda melanoleuca | reverse complement strand
GCCATGTTGCCAGTAAAGTCTTTGTTTCTATAGATTGTGACTTTCTGTTCTATATCACTCTTGGGGCCTTTCTACTTTTATAGAACCCCCCTTAATATCTCCTGTAGGGCTGGTTTTGTCGTTACGAAGTTGGTTAGTGACTGGCGATTTTGGAACGTCTTTATTTCTCCATCAATTCTGAATGACAGCTTTGCTGGATAAAGGATCCTTGGCTGCATGTTTTTCTCTGAAAGAGCTTTAAAAATGCCCCCCCAAGCCTTTCTCTCATTCCAGGTCTGTGTAGACAGGTCTGACGTAATTCTGATACCTTTGCCTTGGTACGTGAGAAATTTCTTTGCCCTGGCCGCTTTCAATACTGTATCCTTGGATCTAATATTTGCGAATTGCACTATGACGTGACATGGCATAGGTTTGTCATGGTTGAGTTTGGGAGGGGTCCTCTGTGCCTCTTGGACACGAATGCTTGTTTCCCTTGCTAGATTAGGGAAGTTTTCAGCTACAATTTGTTCAAATATCTCTTCTAGACCTCTGTTTTTCTCCACCCCCTCAGGGATGCCGATGATTCTGACATTGGAACGTTTCATTCAGTCAGTAATCTCCCATAAGCCACATTCTTGAGAATGGATTTTTTTAAGACCAGCTTCTATTTTCGTTTTTTCTTCTACTAACCCATCCTCCAATTCGCTAACGCGTTCCTCTGCCTCGGTGACCCTGGCCGTCAGAGCCTCTAGTTTTGACTGTATTTGGC
>NW_023250254.1:0-906 GCF_002007445.2 Ailuropoda melanoleuca | reverse complement strand
CCCTTAGAGATTCTATATTCTCATTAACATTTTCATTAATACTTTTTTCAAGTCTACACATCATCTTGACCATTGTTACTCTGAATTCCATTTCTGATAATTTGGTTATATCCATATCCATTAGTTCTGTGGCAGAGGCCACAGACTCATTGTCTTTTCTTTGCTGGGGGGATTTCTCCTTCTCGTCATTCTGATGATTAGAGGTTTCAGTGTTGTCCAGAGCCCAAATTATTGACCGGGACCCAGGCCATGCGCCCTTGTTTTATAGGGATCTTAGGGATGTGGGCTTCTTGATTTTTCAGCCTGCCTTCTGGGGGAGGGGCCTGCCGTGCCAATACTCAGGCTACCCTGTTTGGGTAGAGTCTCTGTGTCCCCTGCAAGGGGGGATGGGGATGGGCACACTGTGAGCCGGTATTACCAGGCTTTTGTTCTCTGGCGGCTTTCCTTGGTGGTCTGCTGTGCCTCTTCTGAGAGTCAGAGCAGCAGTAGTCGAATCTCAGCCTCTGTCTCAGAACAGAGGGATCACGGACCGTTCTCCACTGATGTTCTGGCCACTTTAACTCTGTTTCTGTTGGTGCTGCTCCACCCTGCAGCGTCCTGGGATGTGCGCCCCACACCCAGCGTCCCAGCCCTCCCTTCCAGGGCTGGCACGTCTCTGTCCTTTGTGTTTCTAACACCACCAGCCACCAGTCGCCCTGCGCACTCCCAGAGCTCCCGGTTTCAGTCTGGTTCCAGTGAGCGCACCAGAGCTCTGTTTCAGTCTGGTGGCGTGTTCCCCGGCTCATGGTCTCAGTCTGCTCTCTCGCGGGTGCCGGTATGCGAGTCTGGCCGCTCACTGTGCAGGTGGCTACCGCTTCCCAGCGCCCGAACGCAGTGGCTCCCTCCCCCTTCCATTTATCTTCCGAT
>NW_023250253.1:1144-1477 GCF_002007445.2 Ailuropoda melanoleuca | reverse complement strand
TACCATTAGAATATATAATGCCCCTCCCCACGTAGGACCAGCACACCAGGGTCGCAGAGGGAATCAACAGTGAGGGGCATTAGGACACAGACCTTTTTTTTATTTTTTAAATTTCATTTATTTATTTATTTATTTATTTTATTTTATTATTATATTATGTTAGTCACCATACAGTACATCCCTGGCGTTTGATGTATGTTCCATGATTCATTAGTTGCACATAACACCCAGTGCACAATGCAATATGTGCCCTCCCCACCATAGAATTTTAAATTTCTGCCAGATTCGCTCTCATTTCCGCCCTTAGAGATTCTATATTCTCATTAACATTTT
>NW_023250253.1:0-1028 GCF_002007445.2 Ailuropoda melanoleuca | reverse complement strand
TCATTTCTGCCCTTAGAGATTCTATGTTCTCATTAATATTTTTGTTAATATTTTTTTCAAGTCTACACATCATCTTGACCATTGTTACTCTTAACTCCATTTCTGATAATTTGGTTATATCTGTATCCATCAGCTCTGTGGCAGAGGACACAGACTCATTTTCTTTTCTTTGCTGGGGGGGGATTTCTTCTTCTCATCATTCTGATGGGGAGAGGTTGCGGGGTTGTCCAGAGCCCAAATTATTGACCTGGACCCAGGCAGTGTGCACTTGTTTTATAGGGACCTTAGGGATGTGGGCTTCTTGAATTTTCACCCTGCCTTCTGGGGGAGGGGCCTGCCGTGCTGATATTCAGGGAACCCTGTTTGAGTAGAGTCTCCCTGTCCCCTGCAAGGGGGGATGGGGATGGGCACACTGTGAGCTGGTCTTTCCAGGCTTTTGTTCTCTGGCAGCTTTCCCTGGCGGTTTGCTGTTCCTCTTCTGAGAGTCAGAGCAGCAGTGGCCGAATACCAGCCTCTGTCTCAGAACGGAGTGATCGCAGTCCTCTCTCCACTGAGCTCTTCTGGCCTCTTTAACTCTGTTTCTGTCCGTGCTGCTGAAAATCCTGCAGCATCCTGGGTTGTGCACCCCACAGCCAGTGTCCCAGCCCTCACTTCCAGGGCTGGCATGTCTCTGTTCTTTGCGTGTCTAAAACCACCAGCTGCCCCAGTTCCCATGCGTGCTCCTGAGCTCCCTCTTTCAGTGGTTCACTCGCACTCTTGAGCGCCTGTTTTCAGTCTGTCACACGGGCGTTCCCAGGCCCATGATTTCAGTCAACTCTCTCGTATGTGTAGGTCCGCAAGTCTGGCCTGCTCCCCAGTGCAGGCGGCTACTGCTTCCCGGCGCCCGACTGTGTCAGCTCCCTCTCCCTTTAGTTTGTCTTCCCATATCTGTGAGCAGATTCACGGCTCCCCTCTTCGTACCTCAATACTCAGCACTGGAGATGTTCATTTCTAGAGATCCAGATGTATCTTCCTGTGTCTCAGGCTGA
>NW_023250252.1:508-1366 GCF_002007445.2 Ailuropoda melanoleuca | reverse complement strand
GGGGAGCGGGCGGACCGCGGACCCGCACTCTGGAAACAGCAGACTGAGTCCGTGAGCCGGGAGCGTGCGCCTCCAAGAATTTCAGGGAGCCCCTGGAGCTCCGGTGTGCTCACTGGATCCAGGCTGAGACCGGGAGCTCTGGGAGCATGCGTGGGGTGGCTGGCAGCTGGCAGCTGGCGGCTGGAGGGCCACCTGTGCGGTGGAGCAGGTGGACTCACGGTCAGCACCCGTGAGACACCACACTGAGACCGGGAGCTCCGGGAGCCTGCGCGGGGCGGCTGGCGACTGGCGGCTGGCAGGGTTGGAAACACAAAGGACAGGGACGTGCCAGCCCTGAAAGTGAGGGCTGGGACGCCGGGTGTGGGGTGCACAGCCTAGGATGCTGCAGGGTTGAGCAGCACCAACAGAAACAGAGTTAAAGTGGCCAGAACATCAGTGGAGAAAGATCCGCGATCCCTCTGTTCTGAGACAGAGGCTGAATTTCAGCCGCTGCTGCTCTCTCAGAAGAGGCATAGCAAACCGCCAGGGAAAGCCAGCAGAGAACAAAAGCCCAGAAATACTGGCTCACAGGGTGCCCATCCCCATCCCCCCTCGCAGGGGACACGGAGACTCTACCCAAACGGTTTTATGAGTACCGGCCGGCGGGCCCCTCCCCCAGAAGGCAGGCTGAAAAATCAAGAAGCCCACAGCCCTGAGCGCCTGAGTGGCACAGTCATTAAGCGCCTGTCTTTGGATTAGGGTGTGATCACAGCATTCTGGAAAGGAGTCCCTCATCGGGCTTCTCCACCGGGAGCCTGCTTCTTCCTCTCCCTCTTCTCTGCTTGGGTTCCCTTTCTTGCTGACTGTCTCTCTCTCTCT
>NW_023250252.1:0-171 GCF_002007445.2 Ailuropoda melanoleuca | reverse complement strand
AATCTGACAGAAATTAAAAATTCTATGAGCCAAATGCAGTCAAAACTAGAGGTTCTGACGGCCAGGGTCACTGAGGCAGAGGAACGCATAGTGAATTGGTGGATGGGTTAGTAGAAGAAAAACGAAAATAGAAGCTGGTCTTAAAAAAATCCACGCCCACGAATGTAGATT
>NW_023250251.1:0-632 GCF_002007445.2 Ailuropoda melanoleuca | reverse complement strand
TTCTTTTCAGTTCACAAAGTAAAGTGGCATAAATAATTAATTATATGTTTTAAACCAGATTCATTTACAGTATAGCCTCATTTACATTATGGAAATTACTTCCAAGTTTTTAATCATTTGACTATTTTTCCTTATTTTTGAGTGNTCAGTTCACAAAGTAAAGTGGCATAAATAATTAATTATATGTTTTAAACCAGATTCATTTACAGTGTAGCCTCATTTACATTATGGAAATTACTTCCAAGTTTTTAATCATTTGACTATTTTTCCTTATTTTTGAGTTGTTGTGAAATCTACATTTGATACACATTTAGATGCATTTTAATGGGAAGTAGGAGAAAGGACAAATATGATATTGTAAACCCAATGCCATTTACCTTTCAAGACTGGAAGTTATTTTTATTTTCAGTCTACTACACCATTCATGATTTGCTCAAATCTTGAGTTTCCAAAATATAAGCATTCCAAAGGAATCTTAAAAGAAATGCACATTTTCCCTAGGTAGAGTTCTTCACCCATTCTTCTATCTCTATTTTACACATTTTCTAAAAGATTAACATGTAAGAGCTATTAATTTATACACTTATATATTTGCTATCAGGAAGCTGATCTCATAGATATCCATGCACCTT
>NW_023250250.1:2142-2390 GCF_002007445.2 Ailuropoda melanoleuca | reverse complement strand
TTCTTAATCCAGTCATCTGTTGAAGGGCATCTCGGTTCCTTCCACGATTTAGCTATTGTGGACAATGTTGCCATGAACATTGGGGTGCATATGGCCCTTCTCTTCACTACATCTGTATCTTTGGGATATATACCCAGTAGTGCAATGGTTGGGTCATAGGGTAGCTCAATGTTTAACTTTTTAAGGGACCTCCACACTGTTTTCCAGAGTGGCTGTACCAACTTGCATTCCCACCAACAATGTAGGAG
>NW_023250250.1:1559-1781 GCF_002007445.2 Ailuropoda melanoleuca | reverse complement strand
ATTTCCTTGGCTGTGCAGAAGCTTTTTATCTTGATGAAGTCCCACAAGTTCATTTTATCTTTTGTTTCACTTGCCTTTGGAGATGTGCCATGAAAAAGGTTGCTTTGGCTGATGTCATAGAGATTGCTGCCGATGTTCTCCTCTAGGATTTTGATGGATTCTTGTCTCACATTGAGGTCTTTCATCCATTTGGAGTTTATCTTTGTGTATGGTGTGAGAGAG
>NW_023250250.1:0-1526 GCF_002007445.2 Ailuropoda melanoleuca | reverse complement strand
TCTTTTGCATGTAGCTGTCCAATTTTCCCAGCACCATTTATTGAAGAGACTGTCTTTTTTCCACCGGAAGTTTTTTCCTGCTTTATCAAAGATTAGTCACCCAAAAGAGCCGAGGGTCCATTTCTGGGTTCTCTATTCTGTTCCATTGGTCTATGTGTCTGTTTTTGTGCCAGTACCATGCTGTCTTTGTGATCACAGCTTTGTAGTACAGCTCGAAATCCAGCATTGTGATGCCGACAGCTTTGTTTTTCCTTTTCAACAGTTCCTTGGTTATTTGGGACCTTTTCTGGTTCCATACAAATTTAAGGACTATTTGTTCCAGTTCTTTGAAAAATGTTCTCAGTATTTTGATCAGAATAGCATTGAAAGTGTAGATTGCTCTGGGTAGCATGGACATTTTAACTATGTTAATTCTTCCGATCCATGAGCATGGAATATTTTCCCATCTTTTTGTGTCTTCCTCAATATCTTTCAAGAGCTATTTATAGTTTCTAGAATATAGATCCTTTACGTCTCTGGTTAAGTTAATTCCAAGGTAACGTATGATTTTTGGTGCTATTGTAAATGGGATGGATTCCCTAATTTCTCTTTCTTCAATCTCATTATTCGTGTATAGAAATGCAACTGATTTCTGAGCATTGATTTTGTATCCTGCCACATTACTGAATTGCTCTATAACTTCTTTTTTTTTTAAAAGATTTTATTTATTTATTTGACAGAGAGACATCCAGCGAGAGAGGGAACACAAGCAGGGGGAGTGGGAGAGGAAGAAGCAGGCTCATAGCAGAGGAGCTTGATGTGGGGCTTGAACCCATAATGCCGGATCACGCCCAGAGCTGAAGGCAGATGCCTAACTGCTGTGCCACACAGGCACCACCTGAATTGCTCTATAACTTCTAAAAGTTTGGGCGTGAATTCTTTTGGGTTTTCCATATAGAGTATCATGTCATCTGCGAAGAGGGACATTTTGAATTCTTCTTTGCTGATTTGGATACATTTTGTCCATTTTTGTTGTGTGATTGCTGTTGCAAGGACTTCTAGTACTATGTTGAACAATAATGGTGAGAGTGGGCATCCTTGTCGTGTTCCTGATCTTAAGGGAAAGCCTTCCAGCTTTTCCGCATTGAGAATGATACTTGCTGTAGGCTTTTCATAGATGGTTTTTTATGAGATTGAGGAATGTACCCTCTATCCCTACACTCTGAAGTGTTTTAATCAGGAAAGGATGCTGTATTTTGTCAAATGCTTTTTCNCTTTTTCTGCATCTATTGAGAGGATCATATGGTTCCTGAGTCTTTTCTTGTTGATATGATGTATCACGCTGATCGATTTGCGAATGTTAAACCATGCTTGCAACCCAGGGATGAATCCCACTTGATCATATGGATAATCCTTCAAGTGTACTGTTGGATTCTATTAGCCAGGATCTTGTTGAGGATTTTTGCATCCATGTTTATTAGGGAAATCGGTCTGTAATTCTCCTTTTTGATGGGGTCTTTGCCTCGTTTGGGGATCAAGGTAATATT
>NW_023250249.1:0-4945 GCF_002007445.2 Ailuropoda melanoleuca | reverse complement strand
CACAAATAAACTAGGAATTATTTTATATATTCAATTATCAGAAATTTTAATAAAATTAGGATTTAGAAATAAAAAAAAAAAGTGTAAAAGCATTCCCCTTTCTCTGCATCCTCACCAACATCTTTTTTTTTTCCTGTGTTGTTTATTTTAACTCTTCTTTTTTTTTAAAGATTTTTTATTTATTTATTTGACACAGAGAGAGAGACAGCCAGTGAGAGAGCGAACACAAGCAGGGGGAGTGGGAGAGGAAGAAGTAGGCTCCCAGCAGAGAAGCCTGATGTGGGGCTCGATCCCAGAATGCTAGGATCATGCCCTGAGCCGAAGGCAGACGCTTAACGACTGTGCCACCCAGGCGCCCCTATTTTAGCTATCTGACCAGTGTGTGGTGGTATCTCTTCTTGGGTTTGACCTGCATTTCCCTGATGCTGAGTGATGTTGAGAATCTTTTCATGTGTCTGTTGGCCATCTGGATGTTTTCTATCAAAAATATCTCTTCATGTCTTCAGCTCAACTTTTGATGGGATTGATTATTTGGTTTTTGGGTGTTGAGTTGTATAAGTTATTTATATATTCTGGAGTATATCCCTTAAAATAATTTAAAGATGGAAAGTGTATTTAATTTTCAAAATGATTTACAATCTATTTNAGTTATTTATATATTCTGGAGTATATCCCTTAAAATAATTTAAAGATGGAAAGTGTATTTAATTTTCAAAATTATTTACAATCTATTTTTTTTTAATTTTTGCTGTTGACTGACATGTTTAACAATTTACTCTGGGGAATACTTGGAGACATTTTTAAAGCTCATGAAATGGACGTATATATTGGTGAATTGATTCCTCCACTTATGATATAATAATCAGCGAGAACTTCCACCAAAAGGATGGAAGTTCTTTTCAATTTCCAAACAACTGACTCTATCTTTCTTCTTTTGAGCCATTAGCAAACAGTGGCAAAATAAACAACATGGAGATAACACGACATTGAAGACATCCATCATCTCTACATGGGGTTGATGAAACCTGGCATTTCTTCTCTCTGTAACAACAGGTGACTGGAGGGAGTGCTATATAATCCTGCTGACAATGACTAGAACTTTTTGAGGGTAAGTCAGCCCTGAAATGTGTGACCCTCCCCATTGGTCATCTAGGTGCCATTCATTGAGCAGAACGATAATGCTCCCCAATTATGGGCTTCACTAAGATATCCTCACTCCCACTAACCTTTACAAGCACGGTCACTCCCTTGTCAGCATAGCCACTCATATTATCATGCCTATCTGCAGCAACTGAGGGCCCACTCAGCAGCAAGTGCCGTCCACTCCAAGACTCATTCTGGGCATTTTCCTAGACTGAAAGGACAGAGTACCCAGTGCCAATACCTGGCATGTCACAGGCACTCAAAGATGTTGTGACATGAAGCATACATGATAAATCAATGCATCTCTACTGTGAAACACACAGGCCTCAAATTTGAACCTGTGTCCCTGGGTGTGACGTTCCTGTGGGCAGAACCAGCATATCAGCATCTGGAACCTCATCCTATCCCTTATATCCAATACCCTAACACATCCTTGGCCAAAGTAGACACAACTAAATAAATGCATATGGAATGAATGGGTATAGTCTTTGCTGGCTTCTTAATTCCCAGCTGTGCAAGCATAACAAGGATTAATTATCAGTCTAGAATAAACCTTGTAAGAGATCCTAGTCTACTTCTGCTTCCCTCATCAGACTCACAGTCTCTCCAGCAGTGGCTCTCAAGTCTCCTCTTTTTCACAGTAAGAACCTCTTTACTTTCCAGCTGCAAATCCTCCTCCACAATCAGAGTGATCTTCCTGCCTGGGTTTTCATCATCCCATGCCCCTGCTCAGCAGCTGCCTGCTTCCACAGGGACTCAGCCCTGCCAGTGTCTGCTGAAGATGCTCTTAACCACTTGTCAAGGACAGTGCCAGGGACCAGAGGGTTACTGTCAATGAAGATAAAAAGCTACAAACACAGGGCAAAACCATTTTGAATGAAAAGAGAACCAATACCTGCTTCTGACTTTAACAGACATATGTGACTTAGAAACAGAAGCTAAGTGGT
This sequence comes from Ailuropoda melanoleuca, assembly GCF_002007445.2. Classification (NCBI taxonomy): domain Eukaryota; kingdom Metazoa; phylum Chordata; class Mammalia; order Carnivora; family Ursidae; genus Ailuropoda; species Ailuropoda melanoleuca. Next base: position 2,855 of record NW_023250249.1, on the reverse strand, counting down.
GAAAAATGGATAAACTGGTTTTATGAGGACTCCGGTTAATGGTGACTATGGTTAATCATATTGTTTTGTATATTTGAACCTTGCTATGACAAAAGCCTTAAAAGTTCTTTTCACAAGAAAACATGTAACTGTGAGGAGAGATGTTAATCAGAATTAGGTGGTGAATATTTCACAATATAAACATTTATCACTTTGTTGTACCCCAAAAAGGAATACACTGTGGCATGTTAATTATATCTCAATTTTCAAAAATAAATGAATAAATGGGAATTGGTAAAATATAAGGTTTATGCAACCACAAATAATTGCTTTTGCACATGTTCTTGTATGTGAACCAGGAAAAATGAAATTCAAAGGAAAGAACTCTGGTTGTTGAAAATCAGGGAAGACATCAAGAGGAAGAATTACATTGAATTAAGAATGGAAGTTTCCCCGTTTGGGAGGGTAGGACCTGGGAGGAGAGTATGCACAGCTGCACGTCTCAATCTGGACACTGCCAATGATCTTCCTTCTCTCTAAATGAGTCATAGTCATTCCCTGAGAGGCATGAAAGCCCCTTCTCCCTCCTAGGCTCCCCCATCTCTTCTTCTTTCTCCCAATCTCTGCAATATGCACTCCTCAAGACCCAACCCAAACTAAACTCTCTGTGTGACCTCTTCTGGTTACTCCACACCCCCAATCACTGTCTGCTTCACACGGCTGGCATTTTAGTGTAGAGTGTGGTAGTCTACAATCCCATTTATTAGTTCCTTGTCATGTTATGTTGTTCTGTTGTTGTTGTGTGCTTTATCTTCCTAAAGCACTGAAACCTCAAGTTTTTAGTGGTTTGTCTAGAAAGGTGTGAAAATACTTGCCATGCAAGTTTGGTACAATAAATACACAGTGGATTTCTGACTACTACCTGTATAATTGCTATAGAATTTGCTACTATAATCCTATTTATTATTTATTTATTTGTTAATTTATTTATTTTTAAAACACAGGTATTTATTTTCTCACAATTCTGAAAGTTAGAAAACTGAGATGAAGCTGTCTGCAGGGTTGATTTCTTCTGAGGACTCTCTCTTTGGCTTGTATGTGGCCACCTTTTCATTGGGTGTTCTCATCATATTTTCTTTTCTGTATTCATTCTGTATCTTATAAGGACTCCTGATATATTTCTAGGGTCCCCCATATACTTTAATTTTAACTCAGTTACTTCTTTTAAAAAGCAGACTCTTTTTTAAATTTAAATTCAAGTTAGTTAACATATAGTATTGGTTACAGGAGTAGAATTTGCTGATTCATCACTTGCATGAGGTTCAGGATATCTGTCAGCTTTAAATAAACAGTTGTATTGGAATACAAAGGAAGAATTTCAGGATGTTTGTAATGTACAGCTCAGCATCATAGTCACCATAGCACCACACTAGACACTGCATTCTCCAAATGGTGGGGAGGGGTCTCCAAGGTTCTGAGAAAGTGGTGGAGAACAATAAGGAGCTGAGAGTCAGCATGACCTGCCCATCCTACTCAACACTGTTCACACACACACTGACACCTCTAGAACTCAAGGCAAGGCATTGAGGTGGGTGCCACTCTGATAGAAAAGAAAAGGGGAGCAAAGTATGTACACACAGGTATTTACTTTTTTTTTTTTTACTATATTATGTTAGTCACCATACAGTACATCCCTGGTTTCTGATGTAGGGTTCCATGATTCATTAGTTACGTATAAAACCCAATGCAAATGCAATACGTGCCCTCCTTACTACCCATCACCAGTCTATCCCATTCCCCCACCGCCTCCCCTCCAAAGCCCTCAGTTTGTTTCTCAGAATCCTTAGTCTCTCATGCTTTGTTCCCCCTTCTGATTACCCCCCAATTCTTTATCCCTTTCTTCCAATACCGATCTACCTAGTTCTTATGTTCCACAGATGAGAGAAATCATGTAATTTTCTTTTTCTGCTTGACTTTTTTCACTTAGCATTGTCTCCTCCAGTGCCATCCATGTTGCAGCAAATGTTGAGAACTCATTCTTTCTGATACCTGAGTAATATTCCATTGTATATATGGACCACATTTTCTTAATCCAGTCATTTGTTGAAGGGCATCTCAGTTCCTTCCACAATTTATCTATTGTGGACAAGGCTGCTATGAACATTGGGGTGCATATGGCCCTTCTCTTCACTATGTATATATCTTTGGGGTAAATACCCAGTATTACAATGCCTGGGTCATAGGGTAGCTCAATTTTTAACTTTTTAAGTATCCTCCACACTGTTTTCCAGAGTGGCGGCACCAACCTGCATTCCCACCAAAAATGTAGGACGGATCCCCTTTCTCCGAATCCTGTCCAGGAATTGCTGTTTCCTGCGTCATTAATTTTTGCCATTCTCACTGGCATAAGGTGGTATCTTAGTGCTGTTTTGATTTGAATTTCCCTGATGGCTAATGATTTTGAACATTTTTGCATGTGTCTGTTAGCCATTTGTATGTTATCATTGGAAAACTGTCTGTTCATATCTTTTGCCCATTTTATGATTTGTTTAATTGTATCTCGCATATTGAGTTTGAGAACTTCTTTATAGATCTTGGATACCAGTCTTTTAACTCTAACATCATTTGTAAATATATTCTCCCATTCCGTGGGCTGCCTCTTAGTTTTTTTGACTGTTTCCTTGGCTGTGAGGAAGATTTTTATCTTGATGAAGTCCCAGAAGTTCGTTTTATCTTTTCTTTCTCTTGCCTTTGGAGATATATCATGAAAATGTTGCTGTGGCCAATGTCATAGGGGTTGCTGCTTATGTTCTCCTCTAGGATTTTGATGGATTCCTGTCTCACATAGAGGTCTTTCATCCATTTGGAGTTTATCT
>NW_023250248.1:0-1158 GCF_002007445.2 Ailuropoda melanoleuca | reverse complement strand
CTAGTAATCAAACTTACTCCTAATGCAACAAGTATGATGATATTTTAATGGAGGTATGAACTGTAAACCCTAGTAGGAGCAAAGAGAAAATTATGTGGGAGAAGGGATAATCTAATTCAACACATTTGTATACCTAATATGTGCCACACACTATATNGAAGAGAAAATTATGTGGGAGAAAGGATAATCTAATTCAACACATTTGCATACCTAATATGTGCCACACACTATACTAGGCCATAAACACAAGGATTAATTAGACAGGACCCTTGCCTCAAGGAATCATTTTCTGTTTAACAAAGTGCCAAGATGTTTGCATTTAATATTCCAAAGAAAATTATATCCTTTCCATTATTACCACCATCATTATCACTACCACCGCTATTTTTCTTCCTTATAAAATTCAATGTTGGCCAGAGTGGCATCTCAAAAACCCTTCAGTTTGGNTTTTATTATGTATTATATATAACAAATTAATGTACATATAATGATATGTGTGTGTGTATATGTAGATATGATTTTTAAAATTTATAAACTCATTCCAAAATTTAGACTCACGAGAAAGAATGGCATTTCGACAGGAAAAATGTTGGGTTCAGAGAGCCCTTCTCTTAAATGTATGGAGGTATGGACGCCAGTGGGATATAAGGGGAAATTCTGCGGGAGCATGGGGTGGGAGGCTGAGAGCAATGGGAAATGAGGCTGGAGGATTAGGATGTCATATCCCAAACCATGGCACTTGGCCTTCGCCCTGTGTAGAGAATGACCCTCTCATATAGTAAGTGATGATGTCTGCTGGGTCTGGAGTTGAACAAAGCTGCGTCTGTAGTCTAGTTCCATCATATACAAAAGTTCTTAGCCTCCTTGTAACTAATTCCTTATCTATAAAATGGAGATAAGAGTAGTTCCAACCATGCACATGGTAAACATTCAATAGTGTTGGTTATGAGTCACTCAAATCCTTCTCCCTAATATAAATCTCTAAGGTTCTTTTTGCTTTCCTTATTAAGCAGGACAAGATCCTGCCCCCCCCTCCTGAAGAATTTACAACTTAATCCCATTGATTTTCTTTGATGATGCCTTTTACCTCTTTCAAGGCTAACCTCTTGATAAGGTGGATGTAACCCTCATCATTGTCATTTCACCTGTCTCATTAGT
>NW_023250247.1:5065-5960 GCF_002007445.2 Ailuropoda melanoleuca | reverse complement strand
CTCTGCACTGAGTGTGACGTCAGTTTAAGATTCTCATTCTCCCTCTCGCTCTGCCTCTCATGCTCATGCTCCCTCTCTCTAAAACAAAACAAAACAAAAAAACCACCAAACACATTAAAATAAAATACACACTGTATTAGAGAATATTAATTTTGTTTAATATAAAAAATTGAAGTACAGGAAATAAGAGATGAACCCTTACTACTTTTGCAATTTTCTAAACATATTAATATTAGCTGAAGAGAAATTTCCAGATTCTGAAATATCTTCACATAAAGTATTTTATTTTTTTACAACTCATTAATCGAGACTTATGAGTCTGAGTAGTGGCTTGAACTCACTATAGAGTTTAAGTGCTTGGTTTTGAATTTCAGTCTCAGCATTTATTGAAATTTGACCGGAACAAACTGAGTTACTTAATGTACTTCAGTTCCCTTCTTTAAAACTGGGTAGAATCATAACTCTATGTTGCATTTATGTTTATGTGAGGAATCAAAGTGATAGTACACTGAAATGGCACATAGTTACACTCAATACATATTGTTAGTTGTTTTTAGTTATATTGCATTTCTATCATATTTATCAATAATACTATTACCCCCATATTCCAACTGAGACCTAAATGCAATCTATAGGCTGTGTTTTCTCTAAGGTTCACATAGTAGATGGCAAACCTCAGATTCAAAATTAGATTTTTGGTTTGGAGACTTTGTTTACATCCTAGTCACACTTATTTAATCTGACACAATCATTTTAATCCGTGCGTTAAGGTTATTTTATCAAAACATTTTCTTACAGGGGCACCTGGGTGGCTCAGTCCTTAAGCGTCTGCTTCAGCTCAGGTCATGATCCCAGGGTCCTGGTTTCAAGCCCCATATTGGGCTCCCTGCTCAGC
>NW_023250247.1:0-2071 GCF_002007445.2 Ailuropoda melanoleuca | reverse complement strand
AAGAAAGCCTTTCTCTGGTAATGAGACAGCACTCCCTCTTTTCAAGGTACCTCTTTAGATGCTCTCTCTGACCTGCCCTAACATATAGACTGCTGGGCTTTACCCAACATTATAACTTTGGATTCAACATCTCGCTTGCTATCTTGTCAAGTCTCAAGGGTCCAGCTCTGCAAGCCTGATAATTCAGCCATATTCATTGACTATCCATACTAGTTGTTTATGGATGGTATCTGCTCTGATTGGTCAGTGTCTGTGCTTAAATATTTTGTGTGCCATTTCTGAGACTATCATTACTTTATTGAAAATGTCCAAATGCCTCCACTTTTCTCTTCATATTTAATGTTTGTTTATACCTCAAACTCAGTATATGGTGATATTAGTTCTTCAGTTTCCCTAAAACAAGTCTGCCTCTGGATTGCACTATGAATGATGATGGTGGTGTCATTCTTTCATTCACTAAACTTTATTTCTTTAATGATATACGTGCTTTTTAAAGATTTATTTGATTATTTTAGGGGAGTGTAGGGGCAGAGAGATTTTGAAGCAGACTCTGTGATGAGCATGGAGCCCCATGTGGGAGCCACCCAGGTGTCCCTGGAATTTAGAGTCCTATGTTACACCAGTTCATTGATCACCTAAGCTATTATGCTATTTGTTTTGCTAGTTTCTACGAATATTAGAAAGGAAGTCTACCTTAAGAAGTTTGGTACAGAATGATGGACATATAAATACTTCGTTATTTACAATATATTCACAATATAAATCAAAGACAGCTTAATAATATCATATAAGTTGAAAAGCTATCATACAGAGGAGTTATTAACTGTGCCTGGGAATATCAGGATAAGCTTCAAAAGACGTTGGTTCAACTACATTTGGAAGGAAGAATAGTTACTAGATACACAAGGATGTTGGAAGGTGTTAGTTTTGCGATGGGTAAGTGTTAGGGCCTGCACATTTGTGTCTTCTTTCCCCCCAAATTTTCATGTTGAAACCCTAACTCCCAGTGCAATAGTATAAGGCTTGTGGGGCCTCTGAGAAGTAATGAGTTTTAGATGAAGTCATGAGAGTGGAGCCCCATGATGGGATCAGTGTCCTTAGAGGAAAAGAAAGAGACTGGAGCTCTCTCTGTTCTCCAGCATAGAAAGATACAGGAGAAAATCGCTCTTTGTGCACCTGGAAGGGGGCTCTCTCCAGACACTGAACTGCCGACCTTTTGATTTCACGCTTCCCCGCCTCCAGATCTATGAGAAATAAAACTTTGTTGTTTAAGCCACCCAGTCTATGATAATCTTGTTTTAACAACTTGAACTAAGAAACTAGGACAAATTGTGTTTATATGGTGGGTTAGAAGAAGGAACAAAGGAGAGCATTAGGGTTGATAGAGGAATAATATGGACCACAGTGTTCTAAGTAACGTTCCCTAAAACTGGCACTTCCTTGTTTTTCCTCATCTTAGTGAATGGTATCACCAAATACCTTTCTGTAATTTTTCTCTTTCCCTCATTCCTCACCTCTCATCTGTTCATAAACCTATTGCCTTTCTGTCCCTGAATTATTTCCTGTCCATGCCCTTACTCCAAGCCACTCATCTCTTTCCTAGACCACCAAAAAGTCAAAGTGATCCCCTTACCTCTATTCTTGTCCTCACATAATCCAATTTCTTCATGGCAGCAAGAGTGATTTTCCTTTATAAAGTATACCAAAGTTTCTTAGCTGTGTTTTTTACAGACTCAAAGCCTCTCTCATTACATTCTAGAAGGTCTCTCCTATATGATCTGGCCTAATAGACTTCATATCATTTTACCCTTCCCTTTATTACACATTGCTTAGCTACACTGTTTATTTTTTCGTTTTTTTTTTAAGATATTATTTATTTATTTGACAGAGGTAGAGACAGCCAGCGAGAGGGGGAACACAAGAAGGGGAGTGGGAAAGGAAGAAGCAGGCTCCCAGCAGAAGAGCCTGACATGGGGCTTGATCTCAGAATGCGGGGATCACGCCCTGAGCTAAAGGCAGACGCATAAAGACTGAGCCACCCAGGCGCCACAGTTTTTTTGTTTTTTTTTTT
>NW_023250246.1:0-572 GCF_002007445.2 Ailuropoda melanoleuca | reverse complement strand
CATTTTATTTATAGTCTCTTTTTATTGTATATTTATTTCTTAATCATCATCAGTCTCATATTTTCAATGTTCTTAAAAGGTTATCAAAGAGAGAAACATAAAGGTAACGNACATAAAGGTAACAGAGAAGAAATCAACAATGCTACAGCCCAGAAGCTCCAGCAGAAAACACTCAGCTGGACCCTGAATAACGTTGGGGAGGGGAATGGAAGCATGGATGCCTGGAGGCCCCAGGATTCAAGTCCCTACTTCAGGGCTTTCCAAGGTCCCAAGGCACTTTGTCCCCCAAATACCTTTGTGGTCATCCCCATCACTGGCCTCCCAGTTTAGGAACTGAGAACAACCTGGAATAAATTAAGGATAAAATGAGAAACCCAAGAGAGCACATTTTATCATCTTCACATGGTGTTAAAGTGAAAAATAGGTCCTAGTTGAGCTGCTCTTTTGCTGTGAAAACAAGTTTTACTCTTTCATTGGTACAATGCAGCCCAGGTCTAGAGAAGTGTGACTTAAATATATTGAAAGCAACTACTCCAGCCCAAGTTAAAAGCGGACCCTTGCTTGGTTTATTG